>NC_060130.1:341973988-342277973 GCF_021461395.2 Schistocerca americana
CACTGTAATTCGCAGGAATGCGTAATATTAGTGTGCCTATATTCGCAAGTATGTAATTACTTTAAATAGCACAGCACATTTGACCTAAATTAAAATAATAAACTTTTAATAAGTAACCAGAAATAGCACTAAGTAATCAGAAATTACTTAACGGGTCTCAGTTACTTCCTATACCTGAATTTAACTCACAAGCTCAGATTTCGTCACACGCCACTGGTTTAGGTTTGCAAAGTCCACAAACCACCACAGTTTTCTGAAGAAAAAAGTAGAAATTTCACTTTACCTTGTCTTCTTCTCAACAGTAACAACGACGCACAGCATCCATTACGAAATATGGGTGGTTTATAATTTATACAGGGTGATTCTTTCCACCGTGTACGAACTTCAGGGATTGATCGATGGCCGGCCGGTGTGGCCGAGCGGTTATAGGCGATTCAGTCTGGAACAATGAGACCGCTACGGCCGCAGGTTCGAATCCTGCTTCCGGCATGGATGTGTGTGATGTCCTTAGGTTAGTTAGGTTTAAGTAGTTCTAAGTTCTAGGGGACTGATGACCTCAGATGTGAAGTCCCATAGTGCTCAGAGCCATTCGTTCATTCATTCATTCATTCGATTGATCGATGAGAGGATACGGAGAAGAAAGGTCTGATGAATTTACGTCCGGAAATGCATGGTTTCCATGCTAGAGACCATTTATTCAACTGTACATTGTTACAGAGACTGCGGTCTAACACGCGTTGTACCATGCAGCCAAAGTTACAGTATGTGTTGAAAATGGTTTCCATGAGCCTCAACGCGTGCGTATATGCGCCGTTGCATGTTCTGTGTCTCACTTTCGCATGGGCCAGGCTGCATCCGAACAATGTCAAAGGCAACATTAATATGCTGCTCCAGCGTCTCCACATCTGGAATGGGCTCTACATACGTGATACTTTAGAGATGGGTCCATAACCAGAAATCGCACGGATTGAGATCCGGTGAACGAGCAGGCCATGCAACTGGACAACCTTGTCCTATCCGTCGACCAGGGGAGACACGACTGAGATGCGTCCGGACGTTAACGACGAAGTGGGCTAGAGCACCATCATGTAGTAGCCACATAACTCTTCGAATCATTAATGACACTTATTCCAGCAGGGGAGGCAAAAAGTCACCGGCAAGAAACGCCGATAGTTGCGGCCTGTTAAGCGACGCGGAAGGAAGATTGCGCCTAAAATAGGTCGTCAATTATCCCGGTCCACACATTCCGGCTGCACCGATGCTCATGATTCGCTGTCACCATACCATGGGGTTTCCGCATTCTATCCCACAGATGACTATTACGAAAGTTGATACCATTCCGCATAAAGGTGACATCATGTGTGAATAGAATGGATGACACAGACCCCGGAACCGTGGTTGCCTTGTGAAGAAACCAGTGACAAAACTGCTCCCGATGTGGAAAGTCGGTCGCTAGTAAGACCTGCTCACGCTGTAAGTGATGAGGGTAGTAACACTTGTCATAGGGAATGCTCCACACGGGCGTCTGGCTTACCTTGTACTGGCGCGCCAATTCCCTGGTACTGACGCGGCGGTCACCTTCTACAGTGTTAATCACATTTTCCCCCAAGTCTGGTGTCCGAACATTTAGGATACGTCCTTCATGATTTCCTGCTTCCTGGAACGATCCTCTCTGAGACAAACAGTGAAACGTTGTTGCAAACATGGAATGCTGTGATTGTTGGCGAGGATAGGTTGAAAGGTCTCTGTTGGATTCCTTTCATGTTAATTTCTTAAATTTGTTGTCATTTACGGCATAAATTCCTCTGCTAAATTTACTGTGGCGTTTCTGACTATCTGGGAGGAGACTGAGCAGTGGAACGTGTTACTTCTACACATAATCAAGAACGATCTGTCACACTACTACACTTTAAAACACAGTTTATATGCAATTCATGTCACACAGTATCATACGGAACCTACATCCGCTTTCTTTTACATACTGTATATGATAAGACACTGTCATCCCCCTTCCCTTCTGTGTGTGAGAGGATGAATGAGCAAATGTATTTCTAGTTGCATGCTTGATGCTAGCAGACAAGCCTGTCTGCTAGAGAACAGTAGGACCAACGTCGGAACAGGTAGCTACGCTTTCTAAAAGCAGAGAGGTTTCTATTCTTAGTATGGTCCTGTCCGTCGCTTGTCATGTTGGTATAGGAAGCTGCCCCTCTGGCCACTTCCGCTTGTATTTGTGAGCCACTCCTCAGGAACGGACCACGGCAGTCTGTCCGTGGCGAGCGTCTGAAGTGGTAAGATCTCCGGCTAAGCGCGTGTCTGCTAAGTCAGTAGGACAATGGATTTCTTAAGTTCAGCCTAACTGAAAATTTAATCATCTTTATTTCAGGTTTAGCTCTAAAATATCTAATGTTATCTTAAATTGCAGCGCAGTGTAATTCTCGTGTGAAGTTCAGGATATATTCCGGTAGTTGCTTTGTCACTACTTTGTGAGTAAAGTAGAACCACGTGTTGATCAGTAACTCTAACTAAGATCATCAATCTTAAATGCGAATATAGCAACTTTTCTTTATGTTCAACCCACGTGGGGTGTACTTTGAGACCAGTACCGCGTGCTTATACAATTGTTTGACCCATCAGGGTAATAATAAGACGATAGTAACCAGTTAGAGGTTTTTCTTTTGTAAATTGCTTTTCGATCTAATTTATTTTAATTATCAAAATTATTGTGGAGTTACACTCTTTGTGTAAACCAAGTTGACCACGTGAAGCATGTGGTGTAAGCATCAAAGCAGCCCTCAGCTATTCTTTTCGGGAAGATTTCACTGAGTGTTAGTATGATTTTAGTATACCAGTGTGTGGTAATTTCATGACGGACAGGATTGCGCTACGAACGTAACTTCTTTGGGTGAAAATTGAATCGGTTGGTTGTGGTTAATTTCCTCTTGGGTATGTTTCAACGTTCTTCGTGTGTTATTTTATGAATGCAGTGTTGTATGTAGTATCCCAGTCTTGGTTCCTTATTTGATGTGTTCCGTAAGATTACAATCTCACATTTTCACAATCCTAAATAAGGCACCAGTTTAGTTATGAATCAAATTTAATAGGCTGAAATGTCAATGATCAATGTTAAAATAAATTTCCAAATATAAACTGATTTATTTCTTTTCATTTAAATTCTCTTTTTATATATCACCGGTTATCGTATGCCTATTAAAAGATTATAATTAATGTTAGTCTGGTTGGGAATTTGGTAAGCTAGACTGGATACCTGGTGAAACAGTTGCGCAGTAATGCAAGGTTCACTTCCTCAGAAAGCTCACAGCTTTTAACCCACTTTTGTGGTCTTGAATATCAGCACCGCTTTCACAACAAATTAAAGCAACAACATTACAAGGTATCCTGATACAATCTTGTTACCCGCCGCCCGTTGCCGTTTGCTTTTCCGTAAGTAAAAACCATGTCGGCAAGCTCTTGATTCGAATACGGACCGATTGTGTACGCCGCTGTATCACATCCATTACAAGGTGAGTCAGCAAGAGAAGTGAATCGCACACAACGTTCCCAACTACTATGGCAGGAGAGGGTGTTCAGGCATGACGTATGAGGAACAGCACCACCCACTACGAGGAAACCATACATGCTACAACTGTGGCTGCATGGTACAGTGCATATTAGACCGCAGTTTCTGTACAAACTTTGTGATATGCCATACGGCAGGTCTTGTCATGGGGGAAGCCTCGTCAGAGAGGTCCACCGCATGAGCGTCTAGGGAAGTGATTCCAGTGGTGGTTTCCGGTTGCCTTCCAGTGATGATGTTGAAATGATACTGACAAGGGAACATCCCCATCGCACCCCCCTCAGATTTAGTTATAAGTTGGCACAGTGGATAGGCCTTGAAAAACTGAACACAGATCGATCGAGAAAACAGGAAGAAGTTGTGTGGAACTATGAAAAAATAAGCAAAATATACAAACTGGGTCGTCCATGTGTAATATAGGCAATATTAAGGGCAATATGAGACGAGGAGCGCCGTGGTCCCGTGGTTAGTGTGAACAGCTGCAGAACGAGAGGTCTTCAGTTCAAATCTTCCCTCGACCGAAAATTTTAACTTATTATTTTCAGTTTATGTGAAAAACTCTTATGTTTTCATCACCTTTTTTGGAGTGGTTATTACATCCACAAGAAAACCTAAATCGGGCAAGGTAGAAGAATCTTTTCACCCATTCTCCAAGTGTACTAGTTAGGTGGGTCGACAACATATTCCTGTTATGTGACGCACATGCTGTCACCAGTGTCGTATACAAAATATCAGACGTGTTTTCCTGTGGAGGAATCGGTTGACCTATGACCTTGCGATCAAATGTTTTCGGTTCCCATTGGAGAGGCACGTCCTTTCGTCAACTAATCACACGGTTTTGCGGTGCGGTCGCAAAACACCGACACTAAACTTATTACAGTGAACAGAGACGTCAATGAACGAACGGACAGATCATAACTTTGCGAAAATAAAGAAAGCAAAATTTTCAGTCGAGGGCAGATTTGAACCAAGGACCTCTCGTTCCGCAGCTGTTCACGCTAACCACGGGACCACGGCGCTCCTCACCTCACATTTCCCTTAATATTGCCTATCTTACGCATGGGCGACCCAGTTTGTATATTTTGCTTATATTTTCATAGTTCCACACAATTTCTTCCTGTTTTCTCGATTGATCTGTGTTTAGTTTTTCAAGGCCTATCCACTGTGCCAACTTATAACTAAATCTGAGGGGGGTGCGATGGGGATGTTCCCTTGTGAGGACAAAACACAACACCCAGTCCCTGAGCGGAGAAAATCTCTGACCCAGCCGGAAATCGTTCCCGGGTCCCTTGGCGTGACAGACAGCCGTGCTGACCACTCAGCTATCGGGGCGGACGCAGTTTCTGTAACGAAGTATGATTGAATAAATGGTCTCTTGCATGGAAACCATGCTTTTTCCATACATAAGTTCATTAGACCTTTTTTTTGTTCCATACCATCTCATCGATCAATCCCTAGAGTTTGTACACGGTGGAAAAAATCACCCTATATGAAACCTGCTGGCAGATTAAAACTGTGTGCCAGACCGAGAGTCGAACTCTGGACCTTTGCTTTTCGCGGGCAAGTGGTCTACCAACTGAGCTACCAAAGCACGACTCACGATCTGTCCTCACAGCTTCAATTCTGCCAGTACCTCGTCTCCTATGTTCCAAACCTCACAGGGAGAAAGGATATTACAGAGACAAGGCTTAGCCACAGACTGGGGGATGTTTCCAGAATGAGATTTTCTCTCTGCAGCGGAGTGTGCACTGATATGAAATTTCCTGGAAGATTAAAACTGTGTTGGTAGACCACTTGTCCGCGAAAGGGAATGATCTCGAGTTCGAGTCTCGGTCCGGCACACAGTTTTAATCTGTCAGGAAGTTTCGTATCATCGCACACTCCGGGCAGAGTGAAAATCATTCTGTAATCACCTTATATATGAAATCCCATTGTCGGTGAACGATTTTGTATTCAAATAAATACCAGCTTTTCTCACTGTAAAAATCTTTGGTTTAAAACATTTAAACTATAAGGATGTTGATTTTTAAAAAGTAAACAAACACACAAGATAAGCATTTGCTTTATAAATAACCAGTGTATTATTATTCAACTTGCAAGTTTACACGTTTTGCTAACATGACTTTCCTATTCGAAGTCCACTTTATGTTGTAGCACATACAGAATAAGACTGTTACATGTTTCAGCACGGACTAAATAAAAGTGTTGCATTTTTGGTGATGACGAGCTATATCCAAGCCTCTGTAACAAATTCTACTGAAATGTGAAGTGGCAGCTTACTATTTGCGACTCTGAATGCTACAGGATCTTCAGTTGTACGGATAGCCAGCAATATGTCTCTTGCAGTTTCCAGAGCCCCATCATCCATCATACAACTGGCTTCTTAGTCTACAATAAGTCAAGCAAACCTCTATTTCCGTAACACACAGTTTAGCTGCAATTTTTATAAAATAGTAGCATCATTCAGTAGTCATCCGAGGCTAATTTTACCACTGCTCGATTTTCACCACGCAAACGCAGTACACGCACACTATGCTCATACTACTACTGATTACTTAAAGTCTCTGTCAAGAGCTCCCTCTTTCTTAGAAAGGGCGAGATACGGCCGCTCAGGTTAATATGCGGGAATTCCTATAGCAATTGCTATTTGTTTCGAAAGCCATGACTGTTTATAATACGCAGTACATAATTTTCACAACTTTACAGTCATTTTAACACTCGAAGCTTTTTAACAAAATAAACAGAACGTAATGACCACTACTTCAGTGGTGCAAACTGTTACTTTTCATAGTAACTCTGTTGATAAAGATACTGTTCAGTGTTGTAATGATACCTGTACATTTCAACTGGTTTCATTAAAATGTAAATAAACAGTACAGGAGAAACCATGTAGCTCAGAGATGTCCCGTATCTCCGATCGCTCAAAGACTGAATGAATGAATAAACGAATGAACGAACAAAAGAGATTGCTATTTTCGCTGATACTAAGAAGGAAAGACCTGTTGAATGGGATGAACCTTCTAATTAGTACGCCGTGTGCTCTGAGAGTAAACCGGAAGAGGACGGAAGTATTGAGGAGTAAAAAAAATAAGGGTAGCTACAAACATAACTTAAAAATTGGGGACGATGACGTAAAGAAATTTCGATGCATTGGAAGCAAACTAATACATGATGGGTTGATGCATGGAGGACATAAAATGCAGACTAGCACGGGAAAAGAAACCACACCTGGCCAAAAGTCTGCTAGTATCAAACAGTGGTCTTAATTTGAAAAAGAAATTTCTGAGAGTGTACATTTCGATCACAGCATTGTAGGGAGATAAATCATGGACTGGGGGAAAATAGGAAGAGGATGACATGATATAGAATATTTTGTAACTTCGGTCGACTGATTGGGTATGAAATGTAGTTCTTCGTAGAATCGGCGTGCAGAGGAAGATGTTCAACACCTTGTCAGGAAGGAGGGACAAAATTATAAGACATGTACTAAGGCTTCAAGTAATATCATCTGAACAGGGCGCTGTAGAGTGTAAAAACTGTAGGGGAAGACAGAGATTGGAATGTATCCAGTAAGTCCTACTCTGAGATGAAGAAGTTGGCACAGAGAAGAAATTGGTGGCGGGCCCCATCATACCATTTAGGTAACAGACGGCAAAAAATTATGACAACACTATTTTAATTAGGAGAACGGGAGGATCTGTTGGTGTGTTCACAGTAAGTAAAAAATCTGTACATCTGTTCGTGTCTAGCGAGAGAAGAAAACACGTCACAAATCTGTATGGCTCGGTACCCTACTTTTCACTGATAAATATTTTCGGAAGCAACTATGTCACGTTTTCAATGTTGCTTTTTAGGATTGCTATCAATCATATGCATTGTGCAACCGGTTGTGATGGAATATGAAGAACAGGTAATGATCATCAAACATTTTAAATGCTTGTAGAAGAAATCGTCGTGCTAGTAACTCATCCCTCCCTCTCTCCATCCCCCCTCCATCCCGAGACATTGCCCTGCCTTCATTTGTATTGAAATGCGTGCTAGGCTGGTTACGTTCTACTCTGCAGTTCCATTTATTTTCGGTCTGAAGTAACATGAAAGACTTACGGAGAATTCACATCCTACAAGAGCTCACTACCCACTGCCCTCGATGGTTTCAGTCGTGTTTGCATTGTTTCCCATTGCTTCACTTCACCGTTTATAGGACAGGCTACAACTCGAGTCCAACAGTCCTGGTTGTTGCGTCGAGTTCTCAGGTGCTGATGACACCACGAGTCGCGAACACAGTTCTCGCAGAAATTAAGATGCAGAATTATCAGTACCAAACAACCCAACTGGATGTGCTGTTTAAGACATTCTCAATGTAGTAACTGCTTCATTGGTTCACGGGCGTCACATCGGATAATGTTTTGGAAGCTGCGCAATATTTCGACGGGACAGCTACTCATGTTCAGGTTGTCACTGACCTGTTGCTGCAATGGCTCGACGGTATATACTCTGACTTTCTAGAGAACCGTAGGCGTCTATAACGTCATCGTAGGCGAATCACAGAGCACGGCGACCTCCAGTGCCCCCCTGCAGTACCAACGGGCCACGGGCTTCTCATTTGGGACGCGGGAACAGCGCGGTCTCAAATAGCGGCCCAGCGCGCGTGCGGGCAGTGCGCTGGCGCCCAGTTCAAATGTGCGGACTTTGATTCTCCGTCCCTGTTGACTCGGATTCGTTCGGTTGCGGCCGACGATGCCTTAGTACCACCAGTGCTGGTTCCCATGCCTTGTTTAGTTGGAAATCCCATGTGTCTGTTGATCATGGAGTTACTTATACGGATTTCGACTGCTTCTTTAATGATGGAGTCCCAGTACGTGGAAGCGGACGAAAGGATCTATGTGTCTCAGTAGTTCATGTCGTGTCCCATGTCAAGACTGTGTTCAGCCACAGCAGACTTTTCTGGCTGACCCAGTTTGGTGCGACGTCTATGTTCAGCACATCTACCCTCCTCGCCCCATCGTGAGCAATATAGGAACCCCGACATATTACTTGGCAAAACATCTGGTTTATCTTCTAAGTCCACTGGCAGGAAATGTGAACATCACGTTCGAAAGTAAGATGATTTTATACAACGTCTGAAGACTTGGCGTCTCGAACCAGCTGACACTTCAATGAGTTTCGATGTGGTCTCGTTGTTCACACGAGTACCCTTCGTGGATTCATCACAACTTAGAGGAACTAAGTTGGAGGAGCACACCTTACATCTTTTCAAACATGTGATTACCTCGACGTACTTTTTATTTAACGAACAATATTTTGAACAGACTGACGGTGTTGTTATGGGGAGCCCTTTGTCTCCCATAGTAGTTAACTTATTTATGGAAGACTTAGAGGATAAACCACTTCAGTCAGCGGTGTTGAAACCTAAAAGTTTATCGAGATATGTGGACGACACTTTCGTTGTTTGGCCACACGGAGCAGCAACGCTTCCTGCATTTCTGGAACATCTTAACTCCCTCCATCCCAGCATTTGCTTCGCTATGGAAATAAAGAAAAATGGAGGGATCGCGTTTCTTGATGTCTTGGCCCGCAGAAAAGAAGATCGTTCCTTGGGTCGCAGTGTGTTTGGCAAATCGACTCACACTGACCTATGTCTACGAGCTACCATCACCCATCTCAACGCAGTGGCGTGTTGCGGACTCTTGTTCATAGAGCCAGAATTATATCTGATGCAGGAAGCTTATCAGCAGAGCTTAGCCATCTTCGCTCTGTGTTTGTACCACTGATAAACAGATCCGTAGTGCATTTAAACCTGCTCACAGTAAAGCTCCAGAACAGCGAGAAGAAACTGAGAACTCCACGAGGATGGTTTTTCTACCTATGTTGACGGCATGTCCTTTAATATTGGCAGGCTGTTCAAAAAACACCAAATAAAATGTCTTCCACCCCCAGCACGAGTGCAAACTATGCTGGGGTCTGTTAAAGACGACCTAGGTCTAAGGAGACGAGGGATATATAAAATCCCGTGTCAGTGTGATACATTGGCCAGACGTGTCGCACTGTTAAGTAAACCTATAGAGGTGCTGAACATAGACGCCACACCAGACTGGGTCAGCCATAAAAGTCTGCTGTGGCTGAACACTATCTCTCACGCGGGACGCAGCATGAGCAACGGAGAGACAAAGATCCTTCCGTCCGCTTCCACGTACAGGGATTCTATCATTAAAGAAGCAGTCGAAATCCGTATAAGTATCGACCTGATCAGTAGAGGGGATTTCAACTCAGCAAAGCATGGGAACCAGCACTGGCGGTACTAAGGCATCATCGGCCGCAGCCGAACGAATCCGAGTCAACACAGACAGAATCAGTCTGTGCGTTTTAATTGGTCGCAGTCGTGCTTTTCCCGCGTCGCGAATGGGAAGCCGGTGGTCCATTTGTACTGCAGGGGGCACCGGAGGTCGCCGTGCTCCATGATTCGTCTACGATGACGTTATAGCCTTAACCCTTGGCGCCTGCGCTTCTTTACCAAGTCAGCGTATACACTGGCGAGTCATTGCAGCAACATGTCAGTGAGCACCTGAACACGAGTCCCTACCTGTCTCGTCGAAACATTGTGCAGCTTCCACAACGTTGTCCGACGCGACGCCCATGAACCAATGAAGCACCCAACTGGAGTTTCGGGGAGGCAGAGGGTTACGTGCTCGATAAACTGATGACATCCGTCGATGTGTCAGACATCGAATTAAGTGACCACGGGACGGAAAAGCAACTGAAGTTGTTCAACAGAGGAAATATCACTGATGAGATACCAATACAATTCTGAGTAGACAATGCGAAATAACGTGGTCCTCTTCGAGCAGCAGTGTAACGTCGATCGCTGGAGGAGTTAAGTATCAATAGTAATTATAGAAAAAGCTCCAGTCGTTTTCGTTTTTTAAGAAGGGCCGCCAAGAAGGCTTTCAAAACTAGACGTCAATATTTCTAAAATCGATCGGTTGTAGAATTTCTGGAACATGTTTTATGGTTCCGTATTACAAGGTTTTGGAGACTAATAACATGCTCCACAGGAATCAATATGGGTTCAGAAAATAGTGATCTTGTCAGACCCAGCTCCCTATTTTCGTCCACGAGAACAACAAAGCAGTAGATATCGGCATCCAGGTTGATGTAGTTTCCCTTGACTGACGGAATGCGTTCCATACGGTTCTGAACTGCCGCCTAATGAACAAAATAACAGCGTACAGAATATTCGACAATGTGTGCGACTTGACGTAAGAGTTATTAGCAAGGAGAACGTCGCACATCATCCTCAACACAGGGAAAGCTTCAGACGTAAAAGTAACGTCGGACGTACCCAAAAGGAGCGTTATGGGACTATTACTTTCCACAGTATCTATAAATGACTTAGTGAATGATTCGGAAGTTCCATGAGGCTTTCGTGGATGATGATGTATACAGAGAAGTCGTAACGCCTGAAACAAGTAACGAAATGAAGACAGACCTGCAGAGCCATTTGACCGTCAACGTAAACAAACGTAATGTAATGCGAATCTGTATACATAAAGACACCTCGTTTATGATTATACGATTGATGAACGACCACTGGGATCAATCACATACATAAAATATCAAAGACTATGCGTACGGAGCGATTTAAAATGGAACAACCATATAAAACTAACCGCAGGTAAGGGAGACACCAGATTTAGTTTTATTGGAAAAATCCTCAGGAAGTGTGTTTCAGCCACAAAGGTGGTAGCTTACAAAACACTCGTTCGGCTAGTATTTTAATATTAATTTAAAATCTTGAATATTACACAGCAAGTGTAAAGTGATAATCTTTGAAAGGATGAAGGAATGAGCCAACCAGTCGCGTAGCATAGGTTTATTAGAACCCCATATGTAGGTTTCGATAATTATACAAAATCGTCTTACTCAGAAGGATATTGAGGCAGCTAGAAACCACACATTGGTTACAAAAAGTTCAAATGACAAATACAGGATAAACCACTAGAATCCAAGAGTACACCCTTACTTGTTACATCCTGTGTAGAAAAAATACGTTAGAAAAGTTCACCTCGGAAACAATACTGTAATAAGCCATGCTCATCAGAATAAGAGCAGCGTGAACTTCACGGATAAAACGTAGCAAGTGACTGACGTATTAGTTTGTAATTAAGGTAGCTCTGTATAGAGGGTACTACGTGCGTACCGCACAGGCAATCCAAAACCCAGCATACTGAATGGCTTACATAAAACGAATTTACGAATAAGAATTGCCGGTGATTCGGCGCGAATAGTCGTGGTAAGTACTCTAATAATTGACAAAAACAGAGCGTTACTAACAAACATTGTAAGCCTGCCTTTCACTGTGTAATCTAGGACTGAGGTGACAAGTCACGGGATAGTGATACGCACAGTTACATAGGGCGGTAGTATCGCGTTGACAAGTTATATAATGGCGGTGCATTGGAGGAGCTGTCATTTGTGCTCAGGTAATTCATGTGGAAAGCTTTCCGACGTGATTATGACCGCACGGCGGGTATTAACAGATATTGAACGCAGAATGGTACTTGGAGCAGGACGCAGGGAACATTACATTTCGGAAATCGTTAGGGAATTCAAAATTCTGAATCCAGAGTGTCGAGAGTTTGCCGAGAATATCAAATTCCAGGCATTACCTTTCACCACGGAGAACTCAGTGGCGACGGCCTTCACTTAACGACAGAGAGCAGCGGTATTTGCGTCGACTTGCCAGTACTTACAGACAAGTAACACGACATGAAATAACCGCAGAATTCAATGTGGGATGTACGACGAACGTATACTGTAGCACAGTACGGCATTAATGGGCTATAGCAGCAAATGACCCACGCGAGTGCCTTTGCTAACACCGCGACATCGCCTGCAGCGCCTCTCCTGGGCTCGTGACCATATCGATTGGACCCTACATGACTCGAAAACCGTGGCCTGGTCAGACGAGCACCGATTTCAGTCGCTAAGAGCTTATGGTAGAGTTCGAGGGTGGTACAAACCCCAACAAAGATATGGACGTTCAACAAGGTACTGTGCAAGCTGGTGTGAATCCATAACTCTGAGGGCTGTATGTACATTGGATGGACTGGGCCCTCTGGTCCAACTAAACCGATCATTGACTGGGAATGGGTATTTTCCGTTACTTGTAGACTATTTGCAGCCATTCATCGACATCATGTTCGCATGCTACTGCACAGTGTCACCAGACCACAATTGTTCGCGACTGGTTTTAAAAACATTCTGGACTTTCCTAACGAATGCTTTGGCCACCCAGATTGCCCGACATGAATTCCATCGAACATATATGGGTCGTAATCGAGAGGTCAGTTCGTGCACGAAATACTCCATGGGCAAAACTGTAGCAATTGTGGACGCAGCATGGCTTATATTTCTGCAGGAGACACTCATCGACTTGAGTCCATGTCACGTACAATTGCTGCACTACGTCGAGCAGGAGGTCCTACACGATATTAGGAAGTATCCCATGCCTTTTGTCACTTCACTAAAAAAAACTCTTGTTTCATAGTTTATTTTAACAGAATATTCCGTAAAACGTATCGTCCTTAGAAAAATTAAAGGCACAGTGCGTTAATCTTCCATCTCTAGGAATCAAGACCGTTGCTTCGAGGAGACATAATGTAGTAGCTAAAAAGTTACTTAGATTCTGAACAAGATCTCTGACATCGTAAACTAAAGCATGAGATAGTAAAATAGTTATTCGTATTGGATATCTTTCATCGAGAACATTGGTGGTCAGTTTAGGATCCGTTACCGATACGGTCGATAGAGGAAATAGACTCAGAGACAAGCAACAGGTTTCGCCACAGATTCGTTCACTAAGCGCTAAAGCGTAATATCGATGCTGAAGGAACTTCCATTAGCAGAAGCTACAAAAGTGGTGTTGTAAATGACTGTGTGGTTTGCTATTAAAATTACAATAGCGTACATTCCTGGAAGAGTCAACCGATATATTGCTTTCTCCAGTATGTATCTCGCGGAAAGATCATAAGGGAAAGGTTATAGAGATCAGAGTTTACACGGAGGCTTATACCAACGGTCATTTCTTCCGCGAACTGTTTGCTCATGGGAGAAGAAAGGTGGCATGTGACGGTAGTACACGAAGTACGCTCCGCTACACACCGTGAAATGGTGTTTGGACGCAGTTATTGTAAATAAAACATTTCCATGCTGTGTCCATGGAAAAAACAAGCGATAAATTTACATTTACTCTTCATAAGGTACTCCAGCGAGGAACTCGCACTTCACTCTCACCGGGGGCTGTCTTGGACAATATATGAGCTGAAAAAATGTTCAAATGTGTGTGAAATCTTATGGGACTTAACTGCTAAGGACGTCAGTCCCTAAGCTTACACACTACTTAACCTAAATTATCCTAAGAAAGAACACACACACACACACACACACACACACACACACAAACCCATGCCCCAGGGAGGATTCGAACCTCCGCCGGGACCGAGGTGGTGAGCTGCAAAGACAAACCTGTCCACAAAGTAAAGTTTTTCACAATCAACATAAACTTGTTTAAGGCACACTTACAAGCGAAAATAACACGTTGTGCCAAAATGGCGTTCATATCTATAAATCAAATCTAGAAAGAAAATACTGCTTGAAAAACTAAATTTAGAAATGGGCATGTCCAAATGGTTCATGCAAATGAGACACGTTCGGCTAAGAATGATTTTAATAAACATGTATCTTGTTTTTTTCAAAATAGCCCACATCTTACTGTACAATAATTTCTGTACAGTGATCAGCCAGAGCATTATGACCACCTACCTAACAGCCGGTACGTCAACCTTTAGCGCGGATAACAGCGGCGACGCGTCGTGGCATGGAAGCAACGAGGTCTTGGCAGGTCGCTGGAGGGAGTTGGCACCACATATGCGCACACACAAATCACCTAATTCCCATAAATTCTGGGGGGGGGGGGGGGCGCGATGAGCCCTGACGCCATCTTCAATCACCAGATGTGTTCGATCGGGTTCAGATCTTGTGATATGGGGGACCAGCATATCAATTGGGATACGCCACTGTGTGCCTCGAAACACTCCGTCATACTCTTTGCCTTGTGACATTGCTCATTATCTTGTTGAAAAATGCCACTGCCGTCAGGAAACAAGATAGTCATGAAGGGGTGTACGTGACGTTCAACCAGTGTACGATACTCTTGGCCGTCGTGGTACCTTGCTCGAGCTCTACTGGACCCATGGATTAGCACGTGGATGCTCCCTAGACCATAACGGAGCCACCGCCAGCTTGTCTCCGTCCCATAGTACAGGTGTCGAGGAGCTGTTCCGCTGGAAGAAGACAAATTCGCATCCTCCTGTCGACATGATGAAGGAATCTGGATTCATCAGACCATGTAACGCTCTGCCACTGCGCCGACGTCCAGTCCGATGGTCATGTGCCCACTTCAGTCGCAGTTGAAGATCTCGTGGTGCTAATACTGGCACATTCATAGGTCGTAACTTGTACAGTGAATAGAAGTTAGTCCACGGGACTTATTATTTTGTGAAAAGGGTTGTATTTTACGTAACTAAAGTTTTTTCAAAATCTCTCCGCTTCGCTCTCTTCATTTCTGCCCGCCTCCATTCCGCCCTGTATCCACGCTAGGTAGACACACATACCGGTTGTGGTAATGATTGCTGCTATACAGGAAAAAGAACCACTTTTTTGATACTAACGAGTTTTTATTTCGTCGCTTTCTTGTCGTCTTGTTCGGTACAAATTTTTCTATTGATTTTAAACTAACTTCACGATGAATTTGAGACTTGAAACTTTCCACATAGCTCAGAACTCGACGGCAGTGCAATATTAACCCACTTTCGTGTCTGGTGTATGGCAGAGGGCACTTCGTGTATCACTGCTGTTTCCCCCTTTCCTTGTCTTGCGAGTGTCTCATGGTAAGAACGGTTTCTGGTAAGTCCCAGTGTGAGCTCGATTCCCTCTAAGTTTTACCTTCGAGATCACTTCTTGTGGTAATCGGAGGAGGAAGCACAGTAGCAGTTGACTCACGTGAAGAGATACTGAATAAATTCTGAAATTTGCCATGTGTGTCTGTTGTAATCTCATCAAATGTTTGAAATCGATTGAAAGATTTGACACAAGACTGCCGGCCGGTGTGGCCGAGCGGTTCTAGGCGTTACAGTCAGGAACCGCGCGACTGCTATGGTCGCAGGTTCGAATCCTGCCTCGGGCGTGGATGTGTGTGATGTCCTTAAGTTAGTTAGGTTTAATTAGTTCTAAGTTCTAGGGGACTAAAGACCTCAGCAGTTAAGTCACATAGTGCTCAGAGCCATTTGAACCATTTTTGACACAAGACTAAAAAGCAGAAAATTATTGTTTAAATAAAAATAAATTTTTAATGTTATACGTTCATAAAACTGTGTAAGATGTATAAAATAATTTGTCCTAGCCCCATAAAGATTCCTAATTCCATACAGATAACTCTGAAAATTTGTGCCTGTAAATTTTTAATAGCTATGAAAATACTTGTAAAATTTGAAATGAAAAACGTGGGGCGCATGCAATACGCAACTGATGCATGAATACTTCGTGTGTTGCATGCGCCTCACGTTTTTCCTTAAATTCTACAAGTATTTTCATAGCTATTAAACGAGCACAAGCACAGATTTTCATAAGTACCTGCTAGGGGTTCGGAATCAGTATGTGACTAGAAGAAATTATGTTACACTTTTTAGTCTGTTTTAAAAACTTGTTACATTAATAATATTAAAAAGTTTTTATTTAAATAATTTTTTGTCATGTAGCAGAAGATAGCTTCATGGAGTTCTCATTTCCTGCTATCTTTTCTCTTCAGTTCAGGTTCCATGCTGCATCCCATGTCTGCCTTCCGTCTCTCTCTCTCTCTCTCTCTCTCTCTCTCTCTCCCTCTCTGTCTCACCCCCGCCCACTCTCTCTCTTAAATACACGATTGATTGTTATAGACTCTTTTTCTCGTTGACTCGTTGCATGATGTATTCATTACTTACTCGATCAATCTATCTGATCATCAACAATTTATTGTAACACAATCTCTCAGAGGAGTTTAATCGTTCAATTTCTGTCTTCTCCATTGCCCACATTTCAGACCCGTCCAAAGCTTTGACTTTCATCAATCTCTTCTGGTCTCCAGATTAACATTTTTGTCTGTTAATGGCTGTTCGTTTAAGTAGAAAGTAATTTTGTGTTTGCTGAACCCTCTGTCGCTGATTGGAAGAATAACTTCATAATTTTAAATGCAAACCACAAAACTGTGTATGTTCTACTATATTGGCTGATTTAGTTGATCCAGTTTCGGATTACAAAACCACCATTATATTTCAGCCGACGATCTTCATCAAAGAGAATGCACTACTGATGAACTACATTTGAAAAGACATTGCATATAAAGAGAGATAGAAACACAGTAAATTATCTCTGATAATGTGATAGTAACGTCACTGTAAACGTTAAAGTCACCAGAGCAATTAAACGTAAATGGAACAAACCTGAAGATATTAAGTATAATCATGGAAAAAACTGTGTGTGGGGGGGGGGGGGGGGGAGAGAGGAGGAGAGGAATGAGGCAGACGACGAGGAGGAGGAAAAAATGACAATCAAAGGAAGAGAAACTGTACCTGTGGTGAATTTGGCAGTTTTAAGTCTAAAAAAATTCATAATGCTCTTTTGATTTGTGCTAACCTTGTTACTTTACATTTCGTGCAACTTCCTTTCGTATCTGTTCTGCTCGAGTCAGAAAAATTAGTCCATCTTTTAAAGCGTCGTCTATCCCAGATTAATATTGAAAGCTAGCGTTGGACGTTTCGCAAATAATGCGACACTGTGAGCAAAGGTGACAAAATGCAGCTCCAGACGGCAGGTGCGCAGAATGTGTGGAGGTGCGGTAGCTGCTCGTTAACATCAATATCCCTGGCGCGCCAATCTGGTGCTATTTAGGGACCGGGGCTGCTCGCAATTGCGTGCGTCTGCGTGACTGGCCCGCCGTAAATTACGCGCACTCCCGGCGCCTCACCCACACCCACACCCTCACCCTCTTCCCCCCCCCCCCCCCCTCACCCTACCCCCCCTCATCCCCCTGGTCGTGGCCGTAGCCCTGGCTGGCGTGAATATTTAATGCCTTTCTCTGCATTTGCATCCCCTTCGCTTCCAGAGAGATGCCAGATGGCCTGCCCCGCCGCGGTTGTCTCCCCCTTAAAAGCCGCAGTAAGCTCTGATCCCTTGGTTTCACTCTCCCTACCCCCGAACGTTCTTGTTGTGTAAGATACGGTCCGTTACCTTTACTGCACTACTCGTCTTCCAGTAGATCTTCTGGCGTGTTTTAGAAACCTCGATACTGCATTTCCCCGCAGGTTCCTACGGAACTGAAGGGAAGGTAAATAAGAGTACAATGGAACCACGTTATCCTTCTGCGTGAGACCGTGGGTCATATCGATAACAGAAAATACATGTAACCCGTAAATTGAGAAAAAAATGACACTGACATACGTTAAATGCCACAAAACAATTATTTTTACGTAAACACGAAAATTACGCAATATTTTCATATAAATTTTTATTAAATACTGTAAAAAAGAATACAGCTAGTCTTCTACACTGTAGTAAATATCTTCCGAGCTAGATTCGTGTGTCATATCTGTGCAGTATGACCACGCCAACGTTTCACCCGTGTTAGGTCGGCTGAAATTGTTTCCACCTGGCGTTCCCCATGAACCATTACTTCGTCCCGCTGTGCTCTGGTCTCAGTACGTATCTTCCGAATCTGCATCAACTTCAACTAATCCATCACTATCGTCATTGATTGCTGACGAAGAAATGGCGATAATTTCGTAATCAGAAACCATACCGTATGTGGCAGCACTGCCATTTCTCAGCCAGTGAGTTACGTTATTAACTCCTGAAACATTTGCAATATTCAAATATTTCTCTTTCATCCAACCGATGCACTTAACCTGACTTTTTATCCATCGACAGTACCACCTAGTTTCTCTTTCATGTCACTCCACACTCGTTACAAACGGGAGCAATAAAGCACTATTCAATTCAGTGTTAATTCGTTAAATGATTCCGTACGAGGATCCGTCAGTGGCAGCTGGTTGAATTTGAGTTTAATGATGGTTGCCCTTTTTAGCCGCTATTACGTCCAGAGTATCAAATACTGCTACAAAATAAAAATGATGGGAATGAACCAGAATTCCGGGTAATAATGGCGAGATAAACGAGGTTCCTTTACACACTGAAGAAAAAAAACGTAATAAAAATAAATGATGAATGTAGAGTAATGAAATTTCGGGAATATGTTTGTCTGTGTGATATATTTAGGTGATAAACATTGCAGAACCGAGCCAGGTGGCGCGGTGGTTAGCACACTGGACTCGCATGCGGGAGGACGACGATTGAAACTAGCGTCGGGCCATCCTGATTTAGCTTTTCCGTGATTTCCCTAAATCGCTTCAGCCAAATGCCGTGATGGTTCCTTTGGAAGGTCACGGCCAAGTTCCTGCCCCATCTTTGCCTAACCCGATGTGACCGATGACCTCGCTGTTTGGTCCTCTCCCCCAATCAACCAACTAACATTGCAAAATCACAGGTTAATGTAAGTGCGAGACAAGATTTATTACAAACGTGAAATGCTGATACATTAATAAACGGTGTAACTGCCACATTATTGAATTCAAACATGGAAGCGTGCATGCTTTGCGTTGTAGAGGTACCGGATGTCAGTTTGCGGGTTGAAGATCCATGCCTGTTACACTTAGTCGGTCATATAGGGCTGGTTAATACTCTTTGTGCATGATGCTGGAGTTGTAGTCCGGTGATGTCCCATATGTCCTCGATTGGAGACATATTTGGTAATCGAAGAGGCCAATGTAACATTTCGTCTTGGTAGAGCATGTTGGGTTAAAACAGCGGTGTGTGAGCAAATTTTATCCTGTTGGAAAACACCCCCTGTAATACTCTTCAATACTGTTTATGAATGGCAGCACAAATCATCAGAATGACGTAGAAATTTGCAGTCATGGTGCGTGGGATAAGCACGAGTGTTCGTGCTGTCATACGAAATCGCACCTAAGACCATAACTCCAGGTGTAGGTCCAGTGTGTCTAGCACGCAGACAGGTTGGTTACAGGCACTCAACTGACCACCTCCTAACTAACACGACCATCACTGGCGCCGAGCCGAGGCAGAGCCGAGTTTCAAAAGAAAATACAACAGACCACCAACGTGCCCTCCAGTGTATTCTCTCTTGACATCACTGACGTCGAAAATGGCGGTGGTTTGTGGTCACTGGAATGCACGATACAGGGCGTGTGGCACGGAGCTGTACTTGAAGTAACAGAGTTGCAGCAGTTCGTTGTCACTGTGGTGCCAACTGGTGCTCAATTTACTGCTACAGATGCAGTACGATGCACCAGAGCTATACGCCGAACACGGTGGTCTTCCCTCCCGGTAGTGGCACGTGGCCGTCCGCAGCACGGTCTTTTTGCGACTTTACATTCCCGTGAATATCGCTGCCAGCAATCGTATGCAATGGCCATATTCCTGCCAAGAGGTCTGCAGTATCACAGAAGGAACATCCAGCGTCTCGTAACCCTATTACACGAGGTGTCGTAAGGACTATGGGACCAAACTGCTGAGGTCATCGGTCCCTAGGCTTACGCACTACTTAATCTAACTTAAACTAAGGACAACACACACACACACACACACACACACACACACACACACACACACACACACACACCCATGCCCGAACGACCACTCCAACCTCCGACGGGGGGAGCCGTGCGAACGCATTCAAACAAGTTAAAGTGTTGACGTCGGCGTCTTTGTCGCCTTAAAGGCATTCTTGACTGATAACAACTCAGTACGTCGTATCTCAGAAGCAATTAATCTACATCTACAGCCATATTCCGCAACCCACCTGACGGTGTGTGGCGGAGGGTACCTTGAGTACCTCTATCGGTTCTCCCTTCTATTCCAGTCTCGTATTATTCGTGGAAAGAAGGATTGTCGGTATGCTTCTGTGTGGGCTCTAATCTCTCTGATTTTATCCTCATGGTCTCTTCGTGAGATATACGTAGGAGGGAGCAATATACTGCTTGACTCTTCGGTGAAGGTATGTTCTCGAAACTTTAACAAAAGCCCGTACCGTGCTACTGAGCGTCTCTCCTGCAGAGTCTTCCACTGCAGTTTATCATCTCCGTGACGCTTTCGCGATTACTAAATGATCCTGTAACGAAGCGCGCTGCTCTCCGTTGGATCTTCTCTATCTCTTCTATCAACCCTATCTGGTACGGATCCCACACTGCTGAGCAGTATTCAAGCAGTGGGCGAACAAGCGTACTGTAACCTACTTCCTTTGTTTTCGCATTGCATTTCCTTAGGATTCTTCCAATGAATCTGTCTGGCATCTGCTTTACTGACGATCAACTTTATATGATCATTCCATTTTAAGTCACTCCTAATGCGTACTCCCAGATAATTTATGGAATTAACTGCTTCCAGTTGCTGACCTGATATTTTGTAGCTAAATGATATGGGAACTATCTTTCTATGTATTCGCAGCACATTACACTTGTCTACATTGAGATTCAATTGCCATTCCCTGCACCATGCGTCAATTCGCTGCAGATCCTCCTGCATTTCAGTACAATTTTCCATTGTTACTACCTCTCGATATACCACAGCATCATCCGCAAAAAGCGTAAGTGAACTTCCGATGTCATCCACAAGGTCATTTATGTATATTGTGAATAGCAACGGTCCTACGACACTCCCCTGCGACACACCTGAAATCACTCTTACTTCAGATGACTTCTCTCCATTGAGAATGACATGCTGCGTTCTGTTATCTAGGAACTCTTCAATCCAATCACACAATTGGTCTGATAGTCCATATGCTCTTACTTTGTTCATTAAACGACTGTGGGGAACTGTATCGAACGCCTTGCGGAAGTCAAGAAACACTGCATCTACCTGGGAACCCGTGTCTATGGCCCTCTGTCTCGTGGACGAATAGCGCGAGCTGGGTTTCACACGACCGTCTTTTTCGAAACCCATGCTGATTCCTACAGAGTAGTAATGTTCACGACCGTTCCAGCCTGTATTTAAATCATACCAGATGTGCATCCCGATAGCGGCGCTACTATTGCCACTCTTGTACGATTGGTACGAAATTTGAATAGACATCATGTTTCAGATGTAGAAAACGCCTACCAGCTTTCGTTTATACCGTATAGCTTCTTCTTGATATTGCGATTTTTCTCCGTCTGTGGACTTCGCAGATGCTGACAAAAATGTGATGCACCACGACCGAGCGCTGCAAGACTGAGAGCACTGTATTTCTATTCCTGTTGGATATGTGGATTAAAATTTCATAATTTTCTGCAGATAAGGGACGATGTGAACACAAGATGGCTTTTTGCGCGCGTATCACATCGCAACACAGCGTATCCAGTGGATGTGCAAGACGAATCTTATCGCCACCTTTAGGATATCGAGAAAGATCCAATTATTGTCCTATCAATAGATTGCGCATACTGTTGGCTGCAGTACGATGACTGTAGAACAAGTGGTGACGAGATAGACTCAAGGCAACAGTGTGGCAAGGAGAGTAAGAAACGGATACTTCCAGAAGGACTGTATCTCAAGAACGTCGTTCGACTGGTCAGTTGCTCTGACGAAAAGACAGAATTAGAGTAGCTGAAATCTGGGCAGAGGTTAAAGGTGAGTCACTGCGAACCATCGGGAACAGGTTACTGAAATCTGGGTTGCGGTCTCGACTGTCCATCTGTCGTTTGCTGCTGACACCATACTGGAGGCAACAGAGGCTTGAATGATGCAGATCCAGCGTCAACTAGGACCTAGTGTCATTCTGTGGTGTTCAGTGACGGGTCTCGCTTGTCGTTGTGGCGGCAGTCAGATCGACGCCAACGTGTCCGTAGAAACCTTCGTAAAAGGTTACAGAAAACAGCGAATTTAGACACCATTACCCCATCATCTCCTGGAATTATTGTGTGGGAAGCTATTGTACAGTGTGTTTATAAATAAACATTAACTACTTGATACTGTGTGGAGGGAAAAATGTTTACTCTATGGGTACAAACTTTAAAGAATTGATGTTCAGACTGTGCGTTGCGAGATCTGCGTTATTAGCAGCTCTAGTGTCAAGATTTACCGTTAGGCGCCGGTACAGTCACAGCGAAGTAGGTTTGAAACACAAGCTTCAATGTGCATTCCAGTTGAGCACAGGCAATATGGTTCTTTACGAGTTGCGCAGAGCTTTATTCGTAAAGCCGTTTTATCAAAACAACAGCGATAGTGCTGTTGCTCTCCGCGAGCATCGATACATGTGAGGAATGCGGAGAACTCCTCTTCCCGCACAGGGGTTGACGAACATGATTCGCAAGTTGTAATTAACTGTCGATTTGAGAACTGCTCCTGGGAGTTGCCGACGGCGTATTGCGCCACAAATTGTTGGAGAAGTTACTGTTGCTATGACTTAGAATGCTGCACGCAATGTGCTGTTTTCAGGCAGTGTAGGAGTTATGTGATGCCAGCGTAACATTCCGTGGTCATCCGTTCGAAAAGAGCTGCGAACAGTCTCTAGAGCGGGTCCACGCTGTCATGGATGCAGTTGGTTGTCGCAGTGAGCAACGTTTGTAGCCTGGTACGTAAACATGGTACACAGTTAACAACTGGTACCTTCTCATATGAAAAGCAAAATGTGTTTCCTTTAATGGTTTAATGGCTATTTCTCTTCTGTATGTCCTAATAATTGTTTTCACAAAGTTTGAGGACCACTCGTGCTCATGGGGGGTCCTCTCAAGAAGCGAAAGTTTAATTCTTACCACCCTGTGTAAGACAACGGGGCTCATCGGTAATTGTTGAAGGGAGGGTGAATGCTCTCCTGTATGTAGCGAGAATGGTAAACTTGTTGTCATACGCATCGTGATCAGAATGCCAAATACCAGATTTCAATAAGATAACACAAAACATCACACTGCCGTTCACACAATAAAAGCGTTTAGAAATGTACGTATTCTTGACTCACCTGCCCGGTCCTTGGATTTTTCATCCACATTCGGTGCCTGGAATGCGATAAGTACACTTTCATAGCAGCCTGCATCCAGCAATCACCTTTAACTGACACAACATTAGTTTCAGACATGAAAAGAAATTCATCAAATTAAGATTCGGAAGCTGCTTCCTGCCATGCTACAGTGTAAGTATAATCATTTAATATCTTTTATGTGACGAACATTTGTTACAAAATGTGGTTAATAACGGACTGTTACTTCATGGTGTAACACTTTCAAGCTCCGTCAATGTATAATGCTGACGCGGAACATCGCAGTCTTCTGGAAGACTTCGTACCTAGATTGCAGTTTTACAGATTTTATAGGTTCTTTTTAGAGAGATCTCAACGTTTTTGAGGAACTGCACCACTGACAATAAAGTGCGCAGCGGAAAGAAGCCTTACTACACAACATGGCAGCTAAACGTGTGGAGCTTGTGTAACATGGAGCACACATTGTTTACAGTGCAGTCTCAACTGAGAAACACAAATAAAGAATCAAACGTACAACCTTAACAGCTGGAACTGCAATAGTTCGTAAGTAATGTACGGTAATTTCAGATACATAGCGATGGTATTTGTGGTTCCACGTACGTTCCCTCTTATTCTTAGGAGATAAATAATGACGAGGTATATTACAGAAACCGTGAGAAATTTTAATGTACTGATAGATACTCATTCTCTTTGGGAGTGGGTGAGAAGGTGGGGAGGGACCGTTATAATCCAGGAATAAGTTTCAAATGGCTCTGAGCACTACGGGACTTAACATCTGAGGTCATCAGTCTCCTAGAACTTAGAACTACTTAAACCTATCTAACCTAAGGACATCACATACATCCATGCCCGAGGCAGGATTCGAATCTGCGACCGCAGCAGTCGCGCGGTTCCGGACTGAAGCGCCTAGAACCGCTTGGCCACACCGGCCGGCAATCCAGGAATAGTTCGAATATATATATATATATATATATATATATATATATATATATATATATATATATGGGAGATCCCAGCACTTAGCGAGTTTTCCCTAACCTTATAGCGTTCTATTTTAACAACTACGTCAAATTTGTGAATGCTTTCGTTGTTTTTGAATTATAAACTTTTCTTAACCACATACTTCAGAATGTACTAAAAGTTTTTTAGGATGCTATTAGTATGCCTAGTTGCTTATTAGCTGTGTACAGGTGACACTGAATGCAAAGCATGCATTCCTTGGCCGGCCGAATGGCCGTGCGGTTAAAGGCGCTGCAGTCTGGAACCGCAAGACCGCTACGGTCGCAGGTTCGAATCCTGCCTCGGGCATGGATGTTTGTGATGTCCTTAGGTTAGTTAGGTTTAACTAGTTCTAAGTTCTAGGGGACTAATGACCTCAGCAGTTGAGTCCCATAGTGCTCAGAGCCATTTGAATTTTTTTTGCATTCCTTATCACACCTCTGTTCTGTGTCAGAGAATGGAATTGCCCTTTATAGTACCCCACAAGTCATTAATGAATGGTTATGGAAAGTAACTGCACAAATTCATTTGTAGACAACAAGGAGAGACAGACAAAATAGTATTAATGAAAGATTCCTCCTCCTCCTCCTCCTCCTCCTCCTCCTCTGCTAAAAGATAAATTTTACTCTTTGGGCAGCACTTGCTGTCGACGAAGTTCTGTTTATATGAGCGTTTAACACTAATCTGTATCTAAAATCCAAGAGCAAACTAGGAAGCCATTCGAAAACGATACCCATATATGTCTTTGATGTGGTCCCTCTCCCACACCCTCTCCCTCTCCCACACCCTCTCCCCTCCTTTCCTGCTAACCTTAGATTGTTTTCTGCCGTTACGTTCGCAATTATGGTCATTTCTTCAGTAGGTCAGTCCAGTTTTTAAAATTGTTCAGCTTTAGTTTATAAAGCATTGATCGCTCTCAGCTCTGTGGCTTTCATAGTCGGAACTATTGAGACAGGCTGCTACGAAGCACAAATGCTTATAAAAATATTTTTGAATGATAGTCGGCCGCACTTGCTGTCGTCGGATGAATTAAAATAGTGCCTGCGCTGCTCTTGAAACACTTCTTGTCATGTTCTTCAGTTGAATGTCGGACCAGTCTTAAAGCAATGGAGCCCGCTTCAGTTGGCTGTGCATGAACGCCAGCTGTCTGAGTGGTTTACGTCGCCCGTTTTACAACCGAAACAGTGCCAGCGGCTCTTCACCAGCGAAGACGTGGAAGCTCGAATGCAAACAGCCGGCGGCATTATGTCGTGAACGAGGCGACCTCAGGCACGATCGGCGAACCGGTGACTCCCGGTGGCGTCCTGGAGTCTGTTGGGTTCAGCCAGCTGTCAACGCGCAGCTCGAAGGCACCAGTTCAGCTCCCGGCAGTATCAGGACTATATACAGCCTGTAGACTATTGGCTTGCGGGATGAATCTCATTCGGTCGACGACTGACGTGGAGTTTTTCTCCGGATACGCTGCGGTCAACGACAGTTACTGCGTGACGGGAGCGAGCGGTATATGTCGCTGCTCGACCCTCCCATGTTTTAACAGGAATTCACTGTTGACCATGGAACCAGCAGAGTTTCAGGCCTAGGCATGGCATAATCCAGGTCACTACTGCAGCAGCCTGGCCTCTGCACCATGCGGCATAGACTGTGTTCCAGCCCCAGTAGCAGCGGCAGCTCTTAGACGTGTGGTTTCCGGCTTCCTTCAGATTTTCGTCATGTCAGCTCAGCTCTTTTCCAGCTTTTGGTAGCAGAATGCGATAGCGTTTTCTTTTACACATGCACACAAGTTGCGGATACCGATTTGGAAAATTAGTGGCATAACATTCCTCCCCTCTTCAGAAGATCCGATCCATGGAATCACAACCTGGTAAACCCATATATAACTTGTGTATGTGATTACTGTTTCATTGCTATGGGTGTTCCACTCGGTCAGTAGGTGGTGTACAGTGAATTCAGGGGGGTGGACGATTTTATGCCTTAAACAGATGCAGGTTGAACATATGAGAGTCGAAATACAGATGGTACTTGCCGTTAAAATGCCTATTGCCTCGATTTTGTGGTTGTAATTTCTGCGATATTGTTGAACATGTTGAGGCATTTGTTCTGCACTGGTATGCTCACTTCTGCGCTGCTATAAACTCGTCCAGAGAGTTAAAGATGTGCGTTTCCGAGGTACTGTTCAGACAAGGTCAGGTTTTGGATAGGGTGTGTATCAAAGGGTTTGTAAAACCAGTACAGTGGCTAATACGTTATGTTTAGAATCATAGCCCCTGTTGGGGTTGCTGGTAGACGAAAAGTTGGCCACGAAATATCACAAGTCGCATCGTTCATCAATATGCCGCTACCGTTTAGCTTCAACCGTTCTGTACCCGTAGGTTACGATAGATACCACTGGATCGTATACAGAATGTACTCTGTAGACCCGCTTCCTGCAAATACAATAACTTCATTGTCAAAGATGTTAGATTACGATAAGCCATGGACGTATAGCCAATCAAGCATTGAAGTGACTCGTGCTGGATTCAGTGCAGAGAAACTAGCTCCCAGGTGGACAATTATCAACAAGTTTATTGCAAGTAACAAAAAATCAGTCCTCTCTGTCCTGGAGCATAAATTATCAGGAACGCAAGAAATGGTCGATCACTCAGTCTCTTTCATTAAACTCTGGAGATACTTGAAGTCGAAGTTTAACTGTTTCCCAGGAATGGCTAAGTTCCAAACGGTATGATAGTCTTAACGACCACACTGTGAGACGACTGTCTCTAACACAGTGACAATATGAGCCGAGACATCAAAGCCTAGTAGGCCCCGAGCGTAGAGAAACAAAGTTTCTACGTTGACAGGATGGGCACTCGATGGCGCCGCCTTGTAGTTCTGGAAGGCACCGATCCCATATCGACTCGCTGGCTGTCAGGATGGCTGGCTGCTGGATACGAGCCGGGCCGACAGCTTGAGTACCGCCCGGCGGAAGAATAACTTGCGAACTATTTGCGGCCACGTGACGTGGAGGAAGTAAATAGGTCTGTGCTGCTTGCGCCTCTTAGGAGCGATGCTGCTGCCTTCTGTCGGCAAGGCAAGTGTACGGTGTCGTAGTGGTGGTGTCTGGAGATGACCGCCAAAACATGGTTCGCTAATGTTATTTTCGTACTGACACATTTTGTTTTGCTTGCATTTCCGTGGTCCCTACACGCTCGGGCCTATGCAATCTGTGGCGCAGTACTGTTAAGTTGGAGTGCTATGTGCCACGACATAGCAAATATCTCAGATATACGTCGAAACGTACAAAACGAACTTCCATCTCAGTAACATGACAAATAATATAAAGGAAGGGATGCAAAACAACACCCGGCGGTTTCTGAATGCTGATTATACCATTCATTACTCAAAAATGGTTCCGATAATCCACACTGTCCTATCTGCATAACCACAGCCGTCTCCAGTCACTTCTCAGAAATCCTCAATACGTTGAAAAGTTTGTAAATCCGTTACTAAACATCACAACAGTTTGTTAAAGGCACCACGCTATCAATCAGCTACGTCCCCATCAATGCACTACAGCAGAATGTAAGGTCACTCACAACAGTTTCCTCGGTCTGTCATCTATAAATAATACTCACAACAAAAATAAACAAAACTCCCTTCCCGTCATCTGTCGTTTCCCTGTAAACACAACAAACCCCTGAATTATTGTGACAACATAATAAATTAATCTAAGTGAACTTCGCACAAATGACATCTCAAAAAATAACCAATGATCGGTTGTGGTTACTTTCTCTTCACATTTTCATCCAAAATACCAGAACTGTTTCCCTCATAGTTCGTGCAAGGTCAATACACCTGCATTTCTGTGGTACGCAGCGCAATAAATATACCCCCTCCACAAAATATTAAATACTCAGACTTTCGTTACGTTAATGCAGAGAGTAACGTGTTTGTGTAGCCTGTGCTGGTATGCCTGGTTTCTGCTTCTCCTTTCTATCCCCGCCCACCATCTTGTGTCTGCCGCTGGTATTGGTGACAGTAAATGTGGTGCACTCGTAAAAGTACGAATAAGCGGCAGTCAAACGAAAACGAGAGAGATGGAAAAAAGAAAGTCAACTGTTTATTATTTCGAAAGCAATCGCCATAATCGTTGCCAAGGTTGTTTAGACTGTGCTACAGAAGCTTCACTGGAAAGCCCTTACACATCCTCCATCCGCTCCTGATGTCTCACCATGCTAATCCATTTTTTTAGAGCCCAGAAGAAAGACGTTCATTGCTATCTATTTGCTTCAGACGGAAAGGTGTACGCCTGGGTAGAATCGTGGTTGTGAAGGCAACTGCAAACATTTTTTCCTGAAAGCGTTGATCACTTTGCCTAACAGTGGAATCAATACAACAATAGTTATGGCGATTACTTTTCATTTAATACACAGTTCACTTTTTACCATCCGTTCCTTTTTCGTTTGACTGCTTCATATGTATTCATGTCGGCAAAAAAAAAAAAGTGTGAAATCTTACGGGACTTAACTGCTAAGGTCATCAGTCCCTAAGTTCACACACTACTTAACCTAAATTATCCTAAGGACACACACACCCATGCCCGAGGGAGGACTCGAACCTCCGTCGGGACCATCCGTACAGTCCATGACTGCAGCGCCTTAGACCGCTTTTTTTGTGTTTGTTCAGTATAGTTCGTTGCGTTTGGTCTGGGCGGACGTCACAAGACATCAGTTAAAGTTGGTCGTTGATTCCTTGACACAGTTTCTTTATTGACCGCTCGGCTAATCCCGCGCGGCACGTCGGACATGTACGACCATTGTTCGCATTGGTAACTGCAGTTCATCATTCTCTATCGAGATCGTCTCAGTAACCTCATATGAACTTTGGTACCAGGTGACATATTTCTTGGTTTCACTCTTTGGAGTGTGTGCACTTGTGATACTACCTACTGGCCCGCACAATACTTCGCTAGCTTATAACTCTCTTGGCGGTCAAAGGCCTTTTAATTTTGGGTTTTTGCACTCGTTTCCATGTTTCTCTTAACGTTTTCGCGAAACTTCGCATTGGATCGCAGTTTTTCCCCAACTGACGGATTAATTATCGCAAATGGTGACTGAATTTTTCGACCATATAATACATCATATGTTTATCGGCCTGTACTTTCATGAGTTTCATAATTACAAGCTGCTGACACTTAAGGCAATAAAGTGTACCAATGACTATGATGGCAATTCTCATAGTGGCGTAGCATGTAATTTATCATTCAATATAGACTACCTGTTCTTCTGTTTGCCAGTGGATGTAATAAACTTGTTCTCGACTTTCTAATACGGACAAATGGCGTATCTCCTTTATCATTTCCGATAGAAAGTTGATGTTCAGATAAATTATGATGATTTCCGTAACACCGAACTGTAGTAAACTGTTATTCACCAATGCATATACTACCATGTCGGCTTTCCCTATATCGCAAGAGAAATAACTATGATGGCTAAACATTGTGGTTCGCTGTTTGTATTTAGCTAAAGACTCCTAGAATGTTCATCCCCATTACTTCAGAAGGTTTATGGACTTACAGTAACCTCTGCAGCCGGCCGGAGTGGCCGTGCGGTTCTAGGCGATACAGTCTGGAGCCGAGCGACCGCTACGGTCGCAGGTTCGAATCCTGCCTCGGGCATGGATGTGTGTGATGTCCTTAGGTTAGTTAGGTTTAATTAGTTCCAAGTTCTAGGCGACTGATGACCTCAGAAGTTAAGTCGCATAGTGCTCAGAGCCATTTTGAACCATAACCTCTGCAGTAGATCATGTTGATGACTTACTTCTGTCTGCTGTACACATGGCACACAGTTTGTAAAACATTGCTCTGTGTCTTGTTTCTGTGTACGCCACGAGTACTGTTCGGATATTCTTCAGTTCATGGTATGACGCCCAACATGACAAGATAACATGGTCATATGCTTGTTTTAGCACTAATTTTCGCAGTGTGACAGGAACCACAACACGCGAACCAAGTTTTGTCGTCTTCTACAACACGCTATCCCATATGACGAACTGTGGTTGCGTTCCAGATACTTCGGAACCTGTGTCAGCAGCTTTTTGTGGTCACAACTGTGCAGTGCTATGACCTCCTATCCACACTACACCAATCTTGCTTCTTAGCCCATCTGTATTGCTGTGTTTCTTACCAGATTCATGAACTACATTGAAATCAATGTTTCTCAGTTTCATTGCCCAACGTGTATGTATACTCGACGAATCCTACGATTCCAATAATCATTTCAACATCGCATGATCTGTTTTCACATTAAACTTTTCCCTGTTAAATAGCTGCAGAAGTACGTCATCCATTATACTAGGCTTAGCGTGTAGTTTCCTGTGGGAGAACAGTTCCTGTCTTCTTTATTTAGTATCACGATGCATAGGCTTACCTTCTACCTCTTGACTGCATGATTGCTAGAGTCACAGGATAATATGAACTATTTCTCATAATCCAAAAAAGAACAATACCGGACTAGTTGTCAGCAATTCCTTCAATTTTCCAACTGCACTGTTGTCGTCTGATTTTACCTCTTTTGACAAGTTATCACGGCTGCTAGGGTGCTCAACATCATAGCAGTTGCTACCCCGTTCTTCTATTAATTGTTTGTCTTGAAAACTTTCCAATACTGAATCTGCTTCCTCCAGAGGAATTTTACAGTACAAATTTCCAGCATAATCATATATAGGGTGGTCCATTGACAGTGACCGGGCCAAATATCTCACGAAATAAGCGTCAAACGAAAAAACTACAAAGAACGAAACTTGTCTAGCTTGAACGGGGAAACCAGATGGCGCTATGGTTGGCTCGCTAGATGGTGCTGCCATAGGTCAAATGGATATCAACTGCGTTTTTAAAATAGAAACCCCCGTTTTTTATTACATATTCGTGTAGTACGTAAAGAAATATGAATGTTTTAGTTGGACCACTTTTTCGGTTTGTGATAGATGGCGCTGTAATAGTCACAAACACATGGCTCAAAATTCTGGGCGAACAGTTGGTAACAGGTAGCCTTTTCAATTAAAATAGAGAACGTAGGTACGTTTGAACATTTTATTTCGGTTGTTCAACTGTGATGCATGTACCTTTGTGAACTTATCATTTCTGAGAACGCATGCTGTTACAGTGTGATTACCTGTAAATACCACATTAATGCAGTAAATGCTCAAAATGATGTCCGTCAACCTCAATGCATTTAGCGATACGTGTAACGACATTCCTCTCAACAGCGAGTATTTCGCCTTCCGTAATGCCCGCACATGCATTGACAATCCGCTGACGCATGTTGTCCGGCGTTTTCGGTGGTTCACGATAGCAAATATCCTTCAACTTTCCCTACAGGAAGATATCCTGGGACGTCAGATCCGGTGAACGTGCGGGCCATGGTATGATGCTTCGATGACCAATCCACCTTTCACCTTTCATGAAATACGCTATTCAATACCGCTTCAACCGTACGCCAGCTGTGTGCCGGACATCCATCATGTTGGAAGTACATTGCCATTCTGTCATGCTGTGAAACATCTTGTAGTAACATCTGTAGAACATTACGTAGGAAATCAGCATACAATGCACCATTCAGATTGCCATCGATAAAATGGGGGCCTATTATCCTTCCTCCCATAATGCCACATTGTTGCAGATCGTGGTTGACGTTTCACATATGGCTGAACACTTCCCATTTCCTTAAATAGCGTAACTATCCGGCGAACGGTCCGGACACTTGGATGATGTCGTCCAGGATACCGAGCAGCATACATAGCACACGCCCGATGGCCATTTTGATCACAATAGCAGTACATCAACATGATATCAGCCTTTTCCGCAATTGGTGAACGGTCCATTTTAACACGGATAATGTATCACGAAGCAAATACCGTCCGCACTGGCGGAATGTTACGTGATACAACGTACTTATACGTTTGTGACTATTACAGCGCCATCTATCACAAAGCGAAAAAAGTGGTCCAACTAAAACATTCATATTTCTTTACGTACTACACGAATATGTAATAAAAAATGGAGGTTCCTATTAAAAAAAAGTAATTGATATCCGTTTGATCTATGGCAGCGCCATCTAGCGGGCCAACCATAGCGCCATCTGGTTTCCCCCTTCATTCTTTGTAGTTTTTTCGTTTGATGATTATTTCGTGAGATATTTGGCCCAGTCACTATCAATGGACCACCTTGTATGTCGTAAGTATTTTTGACTTAAATTGCTTGTACTCGGTGAGCAATACCTGCACGGTGTTCCAGGATTCATGTTGTGACCAATCACAATGCAATTGTAAAAGCCAGCAGTAGCAACTATGGCGTGGGTGTGGCGATGGGTATCGCCTACTGCAGTAGGGCCATGGGGGAAAGGGAAGGAGGGGGGGGGGGGGAGACCATGACTAACGGGACCGGTGAGCAAGTGTAGTGTCTTATAGAGCCACACAGCTGCACAAAGAGGCATTGCCTCTCTCCATATACAGCGCCAGTAGTGGCCACAGTGCAGCACAGTCTTCTTTGTAGCATTGCATCCAAGGTCACCATTAATAGTGCTTAAAGTTCAGGCTCTACACTCACGAATAATATTGTTCTCGCAGTTTATTTCACTGGCTTCTGACTGCGTATGTTGCATTTCTGTATCCTGTTTGTGCCTATCAAATTCACTTTTTGTACTTACCACTTTCACAGTCCACTTTCCCAACCGACTCACAACATACGTGGTGTGGCGGGTAATAACAAGTAATTCATTCTCTAACTTCGTAAGTAGAAACGTTTAGCAGTCTTCCGCGATTTTTGGGTACCGCAGCCTTTTACAAGCTCGTCAAAAGCATTTGTGCAGGCAGCTGTAAAGTAATGTAGTCTCCATTCCACAAGTCCATTTCTTGGCTCTCCCAGACTGAAATAAAATGTTATAACTCTCTAAAAATGCTAAGGAGTGAGGAACCTCGACGAGTTGAAGGGAACATTGGTCAAAGACAATGCGAGGAGATCTTTCAATCTCCAGCTTTATTCTAAGAATGTGACAATGCTTTGTGACACCCATCCACGTAGGGAAAGATGGGCAACCATAATCATAATGTACACCCTATGATCGAAGTGTTAGAAATATGCAGATAACTTACCTCCGTCAGTGTAGGGTGTTGTTCGTTATACTTCGGTGTACATGTTAGACAGTTAACCGAGAATGGATGTATTGCAGTCATATGTCTACATTCGTAATCTACCATACGGTACACAAAAAGTAGTGGAGGGGTGGTTTAATGATGATACAGGAATTGGGAAGCATGCTGCCGTGTTCTTTGTTGGCATTGAAATTACAGAAAAATTGGTAAAATTGCTAAAATTGATCGCACTATCAACTGTGGTGCTTACTATAGTATGTCTCCATCCCATCTGTCCACTGGTATGCTGTTGACTGCCACATAATGATGGAGTGATACCACTTGTGTGAAATGGAGAGTGTCTTCGTGGGAGCAGCACCATCTGGGAATGGCGTGCGCAAAACAGTGATCGTATGCACGACTGCAATACGAGGAATCAGTCTAAATGGAACACCTAGACATTTGCTACCATGTCATTGTGGAAGATGGGTTTAAAAGTAGAGGTCATCAGTACCTTTGGTCAGCTGTTGAGAAACACTCCACAATGCCACAAACTCTTCCAGTTTCCGTATGTCACGATGTCTTCCAAATTTTTGTCAATAAGAAACTCCATCTCTGGCTTTTATTTCAACCATCCTCTGTGTTGTGCGAGCAGCATAGTTTATATCATGCGATGTCCAGCTTTCAGTGAGAGCCAGTGGACTGAGACATCTTAACATTAATTTAGCACCTGACACAGAACTCGAAGTCATGGTGGAAAAAACAAAATGATGGCGGTGTACAAAGCTGTAGTCATACACTACTTGGATGTGTTACAACAGAATAAAACAATGCATTCAACTGCTTATGAAAGAACAACACAGGGACACACTCTTGCAATTGATAGTCTGTGGGATATGATTCTCCAGCAGTACAGGTGACAAAACCTGAGACTGTTCTGTGGAAGTGACTTCGATCGCAGGCCACCTGCTCCAGTGAACCAATACCTATACATTTAATAGGATGACCACATATGCTCAATGCCAGCATGCAGACAGTATTTGTTTTGGATATGACACAAGACTGGGATGTTGTAATATCTCACTGTTCTCTACTGAGTCACTTAAGTGGAGTTCCTATAGTTTGCAGTTGTTCTCTGTTGAATGGTACAAAATAACAAGGAGGGAGAGAATGTTTGGATGATAGACATGAATGCACCCTGAGAGATGCAGATCTCCATCGGAGTGCAGTATCTTCATGTAGTTTCAAGACGCACTGCAATGCAGTAGCAAAATCCTCGTCGTTCTTCCAGTTCCTCTGTGATGTGGAATATTCTTGACTTTCCTGGCAAGAATGACCACTGTAACTGCTTGTAATGTCTTTTTCACTACTTCGTGTTGCAGGAGGAAGCTTCGTTTGATGTTGGCCTTACACGTTGTACGTGGCTGGTGGAGCTATGACAACATGTTCCTATTTGAACCAAGTGATCAAAACATGGTCATATTGCATTAACTCAGCTCACCCTGTTTCTCCACTGGGCGCAGAAGGTCTTAGACATAGCGCTCTCCAACTTCTGTTCAGTTCCAAATTAAACTGGAATCATCACATGGTCAAAGCTGCATGGAGGGTGGGAGAAAGACTGAGGAACAGTTACAAGATGAATAAGGACTGTCTAAAAGCTACACTGGAGTAACGTACATTGTTTGGCTGCAGTGAGCCATTCTTGTTATTCTGTTTGTCTGCAGTATACTCAGATCAGTCAGTTACAACAAAGAGTTTGTGAAGATGATGTTTTTCCATTCACTCATGGGAAGATCATATCGGCACATTAATATACATGGGTTTTTATATGGAGAGAAGCATGTGCACAATGTAGTTGGGGGGACGGGGGTGGATCTACAGTTTGAAACTTTGGATTGAATGTGGTATACTATTACAACTACCACAATCTTACGAAATATGCCTCACTGATCAAACATCCTCATGAACTTCCACCGCATATTTCCCTACTGTATGATTTTTAGTTGCACACGTAAGTGGAGGAATTGCCTTTGTCAATTATTTGTGACACCCTGACTGTGGAAAGGAGCTCATCACTTCCCTAGTGAGCCAATTTTCGTGTTGAAGTAGTATTGAGGAATGTAGGTCAGCTCTAAATAGCTGATTGAATGTATTACAGGTCGATGAAGATGCTATAGGGGGAAAATATGGAAGATAGTGTGTCTTGAAATTCTATTTGGTTTTGTATGGTGTATTGTTGCTGACTGAATAACATGTTTAGACATACTAGCATGGGTTTCAGCTGGAAAAATAATGGTATAAGGAAGTAATATGTTTGTTTTTCTAAGTGGGTTTGTATGTTTGTTAGGAAAACCTACAAATATCTTGTGATTGCAAAAGGACCACATTTACAGCCCTGGAACTCTAGCCTGTTGGCTGATGGATAACAACATGGTGTGTCACTTTGTACCGTCGATAGGGACCAACATGCTATACAGTTACTGTCATTGCAGCAGGGGATGAGCCCACCAGCGGTTATTGCAGGACCAGTAGGGAGACGGGAGGCTAGAGCAGCCATCGCAGTATGGCACGTGGCATGAGTGCAATAAAGAGGGTAGTCAGTGGCGCCAACATGCTTTACCACCCAGAGTAATTAATTCATTGATGGCCTCGGGAAGCAATCGGCGCACCGATGCGGCTGGTGACAGCTGCGAGCAGTGGCTAGGTGTGCAACCTGGGTGTACGGGGATACAGCAGTCGCGACCGGTGGTGGTTGATCTTAGCTCTGTTACCACAGACGAATGAGTGCTGCAGGGTTAATTGGGTGGACTGGCACAGTGCGAAGGTATCATACTTCGTGACTGTGGAAGTGGCCTCCCTTACTTGTTTAAACAAATACGTTAAACATTCCTATCACAGCAGTGGTTCAAAATGGTTCAAATGGCTCTGAGCACTATGGGACTTCACATCTGTGCTCATCAGTCCCCTAGAACTTAGAACTACTTAAACCTAACTAACCTAAGGACATCACACACATCCATGCCCGAGGCAGGATTCGAACTTGCGACCATAGCGGTCACGCGGTTCCAGACTGAAGCGCCTAGAGCCGCACGGCCACACCGGCCGGCTCACAGCAGTGGCGTTAACATTTTAAGCAATACATAGTTTTAAAATTAAAGCAAGTCAGCTCTTTGGTTCTAAACTTCGATTACCGAATGTTGCACGTGTGGATTATTGGAGTTCACCGCCATCTCAAACTTGAGACGATTTTAAGCTTTGCACCAATGATTTGGCAACGATGCATGCTGTGCCATCTTCGATTCACATGTTACAGGGCTGAGGGAACAACCAGTAGGACAGGTAGATATATTGGATTTTATGCTTAGTCCAAGTGACCTAGTTCCACCATCCCGGATGTTCGACCAACAGAACAATTGCCAAACTTGGTTGTTTGTAATTTCCTGCCAATTTTTCATTGTCTTACTATTCCATCCATACACATTTCGACTGTTACGTCAGAGGGATTGTGGAGGAGTAAAGAGGCGGTAAACCTGGCAACATTCCAGCCTGTGCCGAACCCGCTCAGTGATAATACTGATGGGGACAATCTTCTGCTGTGGGGGACATCCAACTGGGATTCAGTGGGGCCTGTGCTAGATATGGAAGCCACTGTGACAGCCGTGGGCATTATTGTGGCCCACCTGCAACCATTTATGCTTGTTGTATTCCCTGTCGGCTATGGCATCTTCCAGCACGTAACTGTCTCATAAGGCCAGAATCGTGCTACCGTGATTTGAGGAGCGCGAAAATGAACTCAATTTGATGCCTAGGTCACCAAATCCACGTGCTCTAAATCTCACGGTTCACGTCTGGAATGCTATTGGGCGCCAACTCCGTGTCATAAAACTCTTCTCCCGTAATTTACGGGAGACGCGTGACATGTGCATTGCCATTTGCGTCCGCATACCTCTGAAAACTTTCCAAAGACTTGCGAAACCACGCTATGCTGAATGGCTGCTGTATTAGGTTCCAGAGTTGGACCAACACGCCGTTAGGCATCTAGCCATAATGTTCTGGCTCATCAGTGTGTTTTGATTTAATGAAGAACATACGCCGCTACTACAGCTTCCATTACATTCAGAGAAAACTGGCGAGGAGATACAGTACGTATAACGAAATCTACTCTTCGGTCTGTGAGTCGACATTTCCAGAAACCTAAAATGAGAAACAGAAGGAACGTTCGTGAATGGAACGTACCTGAACACTTTCGCCTAATACCATTGTACTGCAAAACAAATAAAACAACATATGGAAGAACATAATAGACATAGTTTAAAGACATAGTTTAAAACAGAATACGAGGTGCATTCAAGTTCTAAGGCCTCTGATTTTTTTTCTAATTAACTACTCACCCGAAATCGATGAAACTGGCGTTACTTCTCGACGTAATCGCCCTGCAGACGTACACATTTTTCACAATGCTGACGCCATGATTCCATGGCAGCGGCGAAGGCTTCTTTAGGAGTCTGTTTTGACCACTGGAAAATCGCTGAGGCAATAGCAGCACGGCTGGTGAATGTGCGGCCACGGAGAGTGCCCTTCATTGTTGGAAAAAGCCAAAAGTCACTAGGAGCCAGTTCAGGTGAGTAGGGAGCATGAGGAATCACTTCAAAGTTGTTAACACGAAGAAACTGTTGCGTAACGTTAGCTCGATGTGCGGGTGCGTTGTCTTGGTGAAACAGCACACGCGCAGCCCTTCCCGGACGTTTTTGTTGCAGTGCAGGAAGGAATTTGTTCTTCAAAACATTTTCGTAGGATGCACCTGTTACCGTAGTGCGCTTTGGAACGCAATGGGTAAGGATTACGCCCTCGCAGTCCCAGAACATGGACACCATCATTTTTTCGGCACTGGCGGTTACCCGAAATTTTTTTGGTGGCGGTGAATCTGTGTGCTTCCATTGAGCTGACTGGCGCTTTGTTTCTGGATTGAAAAATGGCATCGACGTCTCATCCATTGTCACAACCGACAACAAGAAAGTCCCATTCATGCTGTCGTTGCGCGTCAACATTGCTTGGCAACATGCCACATGGGCAGCCATGTGGTCGTCAGTCAGCATTCGTAGCACCCACCTGGATGACACTTTTCACATTTTCAAGTCGTCATGCAGGATTGTGTGCACAGAACCCACAGAAATGCCAACTCTGGAGGCGATCTGTTCAACAGTCATTCGGCGTTCCCCCAAAACAATTCTCTCCACTTTCTCGATCATGTCGTCAGACCGGCTTGTGTGAGCCCGAGGCTGTTTCGGTTTGTTGTCACACGATGTTCTGCCTTCATTAAACTGTCACACCCACGAACGCACTTTCGACACAACCGTAACTCCATCACCACATGTCTCCTTCCACTGTCGATGAATTTCAATTGGTTTCACACCACGCAAATTCAGAAAACGAATGATTGCACGCTGTTCAAGTAAGGAAAACGTCGCAATTTTAAGTATTTAAAACAGTTCTCATTCTCGCCGCTGTCGGAAAAATTCCATCTGCCGTACGGTGCTGACATCTCTGGGATGTATTGACAATTAACGCGACCTCATTTTAAAACAATGCGCATGTTTCTATCCCTTTCCAGTCTGGAGAAAAAAAATCGGAGGCCTTAAAACTTGAATGCACCTCGTACAAGGAGAGTAAGATAATGTTCAATGCACGCTTCACAAAGTTAGTCAGCTTAACAATGAAATCTTGGCAGTTGGTGGGTTTGTATATTTAACGCAGTTGAGGTCAATGATTACATCAGCAGCGAAAGAACTAGGCGGAGGAGTAAAAATACCTGAAAACGCTTTTGTTGAACTAAACAGACTTAGTACAACAAAACTGACTTTGCTTGAAACGGAAAAGTTACAGTCGATGTGTATTACAAGTTTCGACTTTAAGCATCGAGACGTGACTTTTTGCGGGAAAACCATTCAAAAGCTGAGGATTACCCATCGAAGTAAGGAGAGATTTATGTTGTGAAATGACAACTGAAAGAAAGAAAAATAAATACATTAAGAACGAAACTGAATAGTAGGCTGTAAGTATGATTGTAATTGAAATGAAATTACGAACTGGATGCGTATCCAGATCGTGGATGGACCACGGAAATTGAGGTAAGAAAATATCGAGTCGGTGACCTAAAAGAGGTCGCTAGATGGCACTAGAAAACATAGGAGCAATGAGAACCTATACATATGAGGAGCACAATGCTTGTTGAAGGCCGAAGGAAGAATTTGTTTTATTTAATTTTCCATCTTGACTACATTTTTATTTATTTTGTTGTTATGCACTTTACAGCGATTCAGCTTAAGACCTCTTCAAAACCAAATTAAAAGAATGTCAGTACACTGCATGTCGTGTGAATGCCATCGGGAGGCCGGCCGAAGTGGCCGAGCGGTTTTGGCGCTACAGTCTGGAACCGCGCGACCGTTACGGTCGCAGGTTCGAATCTTGCCTCGGGCATGGATGTGTGTGATGTCCTTAGGTTAGTTAGGTTTAGGTAGTTCTAAGTTCTAGGGGACTGATGACCTGAGCAGTTAAGTCCTATAGTGCTCAGAGCCATTTGAACCATTTTTTTGCCATCGGGAGCCGCACCATAGACAAGACTGTATCAAGTCAAAATCACATGTACATCCGTTCCTTGGTTGAGTATGTGGTACCGTTGTACATGTGCCTTTGAGGAAATAGAGTTTATTGATATTCTTTCAATGGGATTTTGATAACTTAATCCAAAACGCGTTACGGTATGTAATTTTTAAGAAATAAGAAAGCGATCAAGAAGGAAAATTGCATTGACTTGTGACAGTGATAATGGACTAGAACAATTTTATGTTATTTGTAGATGGGGCATTTATTCTACAGCGTGTTTAAAATGGCCAGTGATTAGTAAGAGAATCATTAGTCAGGGCAGAACGGACTATTGCCATTCTGAAGAATCTCCAGTTATGCAACTTCTTCCCTGTTCCCTCTCGAGTTCTTCATCCCCTTCTCTGTGAAGCAAGATTGATTTAGGGAAACTATGCAATATCTCCGTCAGGAACGGGGGATGGGTTTCTATCTACGGTATTCTCAATTAAAAGGCGAGCATTGCGTCCTCTTGTTCGACGTGACCCACCTGCTTTAATCCCCCAGAAGAACAGGAAACATGAAAAACAGGCCAGGAAAATTAGTGCTGGAGTACGCAGAATGAGATCAGTGCCAACAAAAGAAAGCAAGGAGAGGAATTCATTACGCGAAACGCTTGGATACGTACCTGCAGCATTAAATAACATTGGAGAAGGAAACACGGGAAAGTTAGTGTGTCCGCCATCGCTGTAACATCTTCACAGGTATGGAAACATTTTCTTGTATTTTGGCGACCAACTCTCACCTACCTTTCATGAGAAATTATTTTTGTGTATGTGTCATAAGGTGTATGTGTAATTTCACGTAAACATATGGGACGTCGTGGCATACATTATCAGTGTGACAAGTAAACAAAATCGGCCTTAGAGAAAACTATAACCGATTAAAGAAATAAAGCCGGCCGAGGTGGGCGAGCGGTTCTAGGCGCTTCAGTCTGGAACCGCGTGACCGCTTCGGTCGCAGGTTCGAATCCTGCCTCGGGCATGGATGTGTGCGATGTCCTTAGGTTGGTTAGGTTCAAGTAGTTCTGAGTTCTAGGGGACTGATAACCTCAGATGTTAAGTCCCATAGTGCTCAGAGCCATTATATCTCTCACTTGAATTGTTTTACATTTGGTCAAAAAGTGACAGATTTCAGACGCCATGTTTTTTCTTTAGTCGGTTTGAGCTGTTCCTATCGACGATGTTGTTAGTTTGTAATATTGATAATCTCCGCACCGACATTCGATATATATGCTTGGAAACTACCTTGCGGAAAATATTTAAAGCTGCTCTTCCTTAAAATCACTTCACTTTCGCTCATTGCGACGCAGAAGTTCGAAATTTGTCCTGAACGTGTCTAAAATCGTTCTCCGTAATGATGGAAAAGCTTTTCGCCCTGCGACGACGCCCTCGGGCTCGGCGACGCGTGAAACAGCAAGGTGCCGACGCATACTCGTACAGAAAAAAAAAAAAGTGCTCGCAGCTCAGAATTTCATGTGAGATGTAAGGTGAGTTAATGGCGTCACATTTTGACCGCATTTACCACAGTTCTGGCCATAGCCACTGTGGTCGTGTCACGCGATGGGAAGGTTGTCACCTCCCCCTCCCGTCCCCCGCTTGCCTACCCGTAACCTCCTTCAACCCCTTCCTTGACGCCTCTGCGATGTAGATAGAACCGTGAAGTCCAACGTTCAAATCACACTGGCCACACCAACACTCAAAATCCACACGAAATGGTCTGATTAAGTGCCGAAAGGACTCATTTCGCGATCGAAAACGGTAGTTTTTAGTGCAGTGTGCAACAGAATGAAGTTCTTTATGACCTTTGAGACCATTAACATTCCGCGGACGATTCAACCCTTCTCTAAGGACTATATGGAGCTGGAAAAGCACTGAACATGATCTGTCGCCTTTGGAATGTAGTGCGACTGCAATTTTTGGTCTGGTATACCAGGTGGAACCAGGAGAGGCCATTCAAAACCATTCGATGAAATTTGAACGTGATCTGAAGCAGACAAGGAGACAAAGCCCCTTCTGCTTCACCTTCTCGTGTGGCATGGTCAAGGTTTGTGTGTGTGTTTGTGTGTGTGTGTGTGTGTGTGGGGAGGGGGGGGGGGTGCTTGCGACATTGAAAAATGCATGAAAGAATCAAGCAAAGCGTCCCTCTAAGACCCCTTGGCAACACATTTGTGCCACCTGTGCCACCTATGTTGTGCCCTTTAAACCTGTACTTACTCGTAGCCGATCCATGAGAGATTCCTAGACATCTGCAGATGGACAATCTATTGGGAACCCTATAGCTGAGAGGTAGTACACTGCAACTCGAGCACCTGCTTTCGGGGAAGCAGAATCTGTGGGCTGTCGAAAGTGTTGCATGTCAGCAGGAGCGTAAGAATCGTTAAAGTGTTGTGTCTGTACAGATTCATTTTTAAAATGCTCAACAAAGATGCCGCAGGTGGCACCGAGGGTGTTGCTAACGGGGTGCGGGGGGAGGGATCCTTCGCCGTGTTACTCATAGGTGTGTCAATATTGCACCACGTGATCATGCCGCACGATGGTGCCAAACGGAAGGGCTGGAAATGTGACTCTATAATTCTTTTGCGCAGTGTAAAAATCGTAGACGTTTCTTGCCATTAACATTCTAAATTTTGTCTCCTCACTACTTTGACTATCATCAGTAATTTACCTCCGTAACTTGCTCCTTCTCCTGTTTAAGCTAACTCGAGTATTTTGGCTGCCTGAATTTTAACAGGCTTTCGGACTTGATGGTTACGACAGCATATAGAGCGAAGTCACTGGCATATTACATGCACCAGTTCAAGAAAGATCTTAACTGTGTTCCTGTTCATATGTGCCCTATCAGTAGTTCGCTATCTACCATTCCCATAATCTTAATGAAAACTCCCGCCGTAATAAAATCGTTAATATGGCCAGGTTAAATGAAGATCACACTGATTTCACAGCACGCAATGTAATTTACTGTAATCACAAACAAGATCATCCGTGCGAGCCTAATCACACTCGCTCTGCAACCGCATTGATGCACTTGACAATTTTTGAATCGCGTTTTCGATTGCTGAGTTTCTTCCGGTCACCCTTAATTTAAAATCATTCTCTGATTATCTAAATACTTTGAGTTCTACAAATTAATAACCTTTTAATTCCGATTGGATACCGCGCTCTTATCCGCGATCCTCTTCATTGAGAAGGCTCAGGCGCGACAGCAACCCTCAAGCGCCAAGGCAAACGGCGGGCGCCAAGCAGTACCAGTTTAGTACAGTGGGGCTTTCCAGCCAGCGGCGCTAATTTGCTTGATCAAATTTATGTAAGGGTAGATTCCATCTCCAGAGACAGGATCGATTTCTGTTCTCTTACACTTCTCAAAAAGCATAACACACGTACTTTTTCAGTGTCTCATGCCCTCAGCATAGCTTGATTTAATTCGACTACATTCCATTACCTTTGTTTTACTTCTGGTGACGAACATCTTACGTCCGCCACTCAAGATGCTGTCCATTCCGTTCAACTGCACTTCCAAGTACTTTTCTGTCTTTGACAGTATTAGAATGACATCAGAAAACCTCGATGTTAATATTTCTTCTCCGTAAACTTCAGTTCCCTCTCCAAATTTTTATTCGCCTTCGTTCACTGCTTGTCCAGTGTACCGATTGAATAACACTGGGGATAGCTGCTGCAATCCTGTCGCGCGTCCTTCTCTCGCCAGGGGGTTAACATCTCTTTGGTGAGTGCGTGCAGACTCCCACAGTGCCCTGACCCTTACAGCGCTACTTCCCTTTCCATGCTGCAAGGTTGTCGTTCTACTATTCGTCTTTTCTTCTCTGCCTTTCCGTTGGATTGTCTTCTCGATGATGATCATGCTTGGATTTGGTTTATGATTTTGGACACTCGATTTTCTCTCTTCTGGCAGTTTCTACAACTTCTCATCCTTCACTGTATGGTCCCTATTGTTGGTATTGACCTACCATTTCTCATCCAAGTTTTACAGATGTGCGGATCATGCAAGTAAGATAGCCCAAGCCGGCCGGTGTGGCCGTGCGGTTAAAGGCGCTTCAGTCTGGAACGGCGTGACCGCTACGGTCGCAGGTTCGAATCCTGCCTCGGGCATGAATGTGTGTGATGTCCTTAGGTTGGTTAGGTTTAATTAGTTCTAAGTTCTAGGCGACTGATGACCTCAGAAGTTGAGTCGCATAGTGCTCAGAGCCATTTTAAGATAGCCCAAAGTGCTGTACATTCCACCTTTCCTATCGTAGCATCCTTCTTGCTAACGAAAGTACAGCACCACCCAAAACGCAACACAATAACTGTCTTATTTTGTGCGCGTGCGTGTGCGTGTGTGTGTGTGTGTGGGGGGGGGGGGGGGGGAGGGAGAGGATTGATGGGGGGGCTGTAGTCATCAAGTACCTGCACAGTGTTAGCCCCACTGACTACTCAGGGATTGAACTCTTGGTGCCTGAGATGGAAACTCGTCAAGTATGCAAAGGAACTTGTGCCCATCATGGCTGGGGTATGGGGACTATGGGCAGTGGTTAACTGGCCAGATAGCAACTGCTGTTGTTGGATAGGGTCGATGGAGAGGGCCCTCATTCGGAGTGGGTGATATAAAAGCAGATAACATGCAAATGAAACGCATCAGACTTTGTTCTACTGGTTCCTGCAAGGCCCCAGTGGTTACTTCAAAGGGAAAGAACTGCTACAGTGTGGAGAGAGGTGGTCCCGTAACCATTTCAGTTCCTGGCTGCGAAGTGGGAAGAATGTAGGGCTAAGAAACAATGAAAGAAAATTCCCTATAATACCTATTTTGCCCTAACACTTACAAAGATTCATTTTAACCACAAAGTCAATAGTCTCTGTTAACCACCTTCAGATCAGGTTTAGGGATGTAGCAGCAACTTAGAAAATGAAAAGTGGTTCAGTTCTGATTAAAATGACGAGCCCTGCTCAGTCGTGGGTGCTGCTCACCTGTGACAACCTGGGTGATAATTCTATAACTGTCACCCCCATAGTAGTATCAGTGTGGCATAAAGTACCACTTTCCACCATGAACTCCTTTTACAGACAGATGACGAGTTACATGCCAATTTGGAGCGATCGGGTGTGCATTCCACCTGTCATGTTTAGGGGGTCCAAAGGACAAAGGTATTGATACTGGGGCCTGGATCTTGGCTATTGAAGATGGCTTCTTGCTTGAAAAGATCTAGGCGATTGTGTGTCGGTGCAATGTGAAACTATTTGTTCCCCCACTAATGGGGTAATTCAAGTGGATGAGATTCGGGCACGTCTTCACATTGTACTGTCAGCCGTATCTATAGGGATCGTGGACGTCAGCTGCACACGAACTCTCGTTGTGCTCTTCCCCTCAGCCTCCCCCTCGCCTGTGTCAACTCTGGCGAGCGCTATTTTCCCTGTTCGTTGGACTTCACCATCTTTCAAAGAGAAAAGACAAGGAATACAAGAGTCTTGACTGACTCACATATCAGGAGATCAAGAAGAAAGATAGCAATTCTGTATGTATGATGACGACGTTTGTTATGGCTATGACGACATCATCCTCTCTAACGATGGTACCCTCGCCCTTCATGCTTTCTCTGTCAGGCCCTTGGGACCATTTGAGTATACCAACTCTCCTGGACGTTGGGGACCCTCCTACTGTTTACCTCTCACCCACTGTGGGAGCACTGATTTCCCACACAACGGGGATGTCGCTCGTGAACCTCTGCTCCAGTGTCTCTCACCAGGAAGGGGTCCCTCGGGACGCTCCCCTCCTATGATCGACATACAACCAGTGGCTGAAGGAGCCTCAAGTTGCTGGTCATAGATATTTCTGTTCCGCCTTCGTCCCTGAAAGTTCATTCATCATTTGTAAGGGGTATCTAGTCAGGATGAATGGATTCAGGACTTTTTAACTAAGAACGCAACATGTCATCTCAGACAGATGCTCACCCACAGACACAATAGGTCAGATAAGCCCTCACCGGCATCGAAATCGTTTTAGGAGAAGAGGGACAGAAAGGTGACCTCAAAGGCCACGGGGGTTCTGTTGGTTACTTTGCCACTTTATCCTACATGGTCTGACTGTATACACAGGGCACAGATCCCGGTGACACCTGTGGCATCAAATGTCTCCATATAACCTGCTTTAGAATGGATGTGTATTGATGCCATATCCTTACAACTGGTGGCAGCACCCAAGGGCGTGCCCTGCCTCCTTGGGCCATTCATGGCCGTACAGGATACAAATTTTCCAATGGAACTATAGCCGTTTTTCCCCAGCACCTTACTGAGCTACAATGACTCCTAAGCGTTTTGCTTGCTTCCTGCTTTACCTTCCAAGAAACTTGCTACACAGCATACAAATCCCTATTGGGACTATTTTAAGAATCTATCTGACTGACAGCGTCGGGTGGAGTCTGTTCGTACGCTCTGGTCTCTGTTTACAGCAAGCACATGGAACTCATTACGACTTCAGAGGCTGTGGCTGCTTCTGTGAGGACGTCTCTGGATATTACCATCTATAATATGTATCGCCTTGGTATCACCTTCGGTACTGCAGTTGCTGGACGCGATATACCATTGTAGCGTCTGACTTGTGATAGGCGCCTTACAGACCAGCCCTGTGAACGGCCTACTCAAGGAGGCTGGAGTCCCTCAGCTACAGATCAGCCGCCAATAACTGCTACTCAGCTATGCGATGTGCGTTCATGGCTGCTGCTAGCATCTGAACTACCATGACATTTTTCATGGTAGGGAGATCCCCCTCCCACAATAGTGGAACACGCCTGGAATCACGATCGCAGTTCCCATACAGTGTCTCTGCAATGAACTTCAATTTGCCCCACTCTGGCTTCTTGCAGGGAACAATCATGTACGCCCATATGGTGTGCATCCCATCCTCTGATCTGTCTCGAGCTATCCTTAGAACTGAAAGACTCTGTTGCACACATGGTTTTTTGCCGCCTGTTCCAAGCCCTCCCTGATGCAACTCAAGGTTCGGTAGTGCTATACACTGACGGCTTCAAGGTTGACGGACAAACTAGCTTTGTTTGCTCCAATGGTTCCCAACCATTCTGAGATCATAACCCTTGTGTGCAGTCAGATATTAGCTAGTACTGCCCTCGCCACACCATCAGCATTAGCGCCCTCTGCCGTTTCACTTTGTCTTCCTTATAACTGTATCTACGCTGGGGTCCGAAACTGAAACAAACGGAAATTATGCAGGATGGCGTTTGTTTTGCCACAAAACTTTATAAACATGTGATTGTTTCTACTGTACTATGTAAAGAATACAGAACGTAAGCAACTGCAACATGCATAATAGTAGATAAGTGTTCTTCTTTTTCCTGAACTTAACGGATTTGCGCGCGCGCGTTCACACACACACACACACACACACACACACACACACACACACACACACACACACACATTCAGAAAACTGGTAAATGTGCTCAGTATGGGGTGTGACCTCCTGTGGCAACAATGCAGGCCTGTCAACGACGGGTCATGCTGTGAGTGTTATCAATCTCATGTTGAGACAATGAAGCCCATTCTTCCTGGAGAGCTGTTCGCAAGTCTTGGATAGTGGTTGATGGATGCTAGTGCATTCGGTGCATACGCTGTGGGGTTCAAATCGGGAGAGCGAGTAGCCACACAATACGTGTAGTATCTTCCGTTCCAAGAAAACAACCACCTGTGCTCTATGAGATCGAGCATTATTGTCCTTAAATACGAAGTTTGTCCTCGCAACAACCGCACATGAGGTCCCAAGATCTCGTCACGATACCTGACAGCAGTTACACCTCGCCGATTAACCTGTACAGTTTCGTTCGGAGGTGTTAAAGTGGTCAACATAATCTCTACCCATATCATCAGAGATTCTCCTCAGTGTCGGTCCCTCTTCACAGTGTTTGGGTCCCGAAATCGTGTTCCATGTTCCCTCCAGAAGTGAATCCGTCGAGAGTCACTCCACAAACCAAATCAAGATACATCTGTGAAAATAAAATTGACCCACTGTTCGAACATCCCGGTGGCATGTTGACGAATGAACTCTAGACGCGCCAGAGGTGTCTATACAGCAGGCCTCGGACAACGAAGGTCACTCTGCTGAAGCCTTCTGTACACCATTTGCTTCGATACAAGGCGTCCAGTGGACGCTGCGAGATCAGATGCCAGTTGCCGTGCGTTACTGAGGGGTACCGTCGTGCCCTTACTGCCAGAAAAAGGTTCTCCGTTTCTGATGTCACATGTGGTCGGCCGTGTTCTGGTCTTCAGGACACAGTTTCGGTCTCTCTAAACTCTAGTCGCATCCGAGAAACAACAGAATGATTCACATTAAGCCATCAGGCCACATCAGTTCGCGACTGTCCAGCTTCCATACTACCTATTGCCCCCACTCCAGAGAATTTTTGTGTTTTATTTTATTTACACGTCTAGTTCCGTAGGATCAAATTGAGGAGCAAATCTCCAAAGTAATGGAACGTGTCAGTACATGAAATTACAACGTAGAAATAGTAACAGATAAAAATAAAATGTTTATAACACCCAAGAATGTCAAGCAATAAGTTTAAGTAAATGCAGTCAACGATATAACATAAGAATCAGCTTAACTTTTCAAGGAACTCCTCAACAGAATAGGAGTGTCCCATAATGAAACAGTTCAGTTCAGATTTGAAAGCGTGTGGATTATCCTGCAGGAAGTCGTTCACAAGATGTGCAAGATGGGGGCGCGAATTGTCGTCCATGGAGATGAGTGCCTCGCCAATATGTTGCCGATAGGGTTGCACTAATGATCAGAGGATGGCCATTCACGCATCGTACAGCCGTTACGGCGCCTTCCATGACCACCACCAGCGGCGTACGTTGATCCCACATAATGCCACCCCAAAACAATAGGGAGACTCCACCTTGCTGCACTCGCTGGACAGTGTGTCTAAGGCGGTCAGCCTGATCGGGTTGCTTCCAGACACGGGTCCGACGATTGTTTGGTTGAAGGCATATGCGACACTCATCGGTGAAGAGAATGTGATGCCAGTCCTGAGCGGTCCATTCGGCATGTTGTTGGGCCCATCTGTACCGCGCTGCATGGTGTCGTGGTTGCGAAGATAGACCTCGCCATGGTCGTCGGGAGTGAAGTTGCGCATCATGCAGCCTATTCGAGTCATAACACGACGTCCTGTGGCTGCACGAAAAGTATTATTCAGCATGATGGCGTTGCTGTCAGGGTTCCTCCGAGCCATAATCCATAGGTAGCGGTCATCAACTGCAGTAGTAGCCATTGGGCGGCCTGAGCGAAGCATGTCGTCGACAGTTGCTGTCTCTCTGTATCTCCTCCATGTCCGAACAACATCACTTTGGTTGATTCCGAGACGCCTGGACACTTCCCTTGTTGGGAGGCCTTACGGGCACAAAATAACAATGCGGACACGATCGAACCGCGGTATTGACCGTCTAGGCATGATTGAGCTACAGACAACACAAGCCTACCTCCTTCCTGGTGGAATGACAGGAAGTGATCGGCTGTCGGATTCCCTCCGTCTGATAGGCGCTGCTCAAGCATGGTTGTTTACATCTTTGGGCGAGTTTAGTGACATCTCTGAACAGTCAGTGGGACAGTGTCTATGATACAATATACACAGTCAACGTCAATGTGCCAGAGTTCTGGGAACCTGGGTGATGCATAACTCTTTTTTATGTGTATATGTGACATTTGAGTACAAAAGCCTTTCAGTGTTAGAATTTGTGCAACGTGGTCTGAAAGGCCATTCACCCTTTTACTAACAGAATGCCCATCTAACAATGAAGAGTAAATGAAAGAATGAATGAATGAATAAAAATATTGTGTATGGCTCTGCCCTGCACACTGGGTGGAAAAAACAGATCATATGAATTGATGATATCTTCAAACACTTTTTGCACAATCTCATACAAAATTAATGTTGAAGTCACCGCATATAACTCATTTTTGGTACCTCCTATAAAATGAACCAAGAACCTCCTGTAGCTTGAGTAGAAATGCTTTGAAGTCAGAGTTCGGGGACCTATAAACAATTAGAAGTTTGGTGTAACTAAATTCAACCGCTCCTGCTCAACTTTCAAATACCTGTTCAGTGCAGTGCCGAGAAACGTCTAAGGACTCAAATGGAATACTGTTTTTACGTACATGACGACTTCCCCACTCGGCAAAGATCTGCTTGAAAAAACAGCCAGCCTCTGAATTGTCAAATTCTTTAAATGGTGCTCCGATATACCAATAAGTAGTAAATACTAAAAGTAATTCAATAACTGTAACTCTAATACCTCTTATATTATGATGAAATATGCTAATTCCTTCTCTACTTGGATACCTGACCTCTTCTGAAGGTGATTACTTAGAGGGACTACATTTAAGCAGGTATACCTATCAGCCGACTTCAATCCAAAAAAGATGCAGCTCTAACACCAACTACTACAGGAATTTTTCAATGAGTGATCCCACCATAACCCACTACACTGTCGCCTATAAGCTTTGCCAGCCTCCCCTTCCCAAAGCTATTGAGATACAGGCCATACCTACTGAAACCCGATCTACTGATAGACTCAAATCGCACCACTGAAATGTGACCCATGCCCTCTGCCGTCAGTGCCTTCGCCAGCCCAAGAAAAGACTACGAGCGTGTGGACTGTCAGAGTTGGTGTAAGGTTGGATTGGAGAGTAAACAGAAGACAGTATGTTATTCTCCACGGAGAGAAATCTCAAGACATAAAATTAACTTCTGGCGTACGCCAAGGAAGCATTATAGGACCATTACTTTGCGCAATGTATGAGGTGATCAAAAAGTTTCCTTGCGAAGACCGTACAGTCCAAAATCGGTGTGCTAATAAGAAAAAATCGCCGTCAGCACAGAAGCAGACATCCGACAGACGCACCAGCTTGATGATAGCCGTTTCGTAAAAAACCGTGTCTTGCTGTGCGAAGAAGTTCGTAACTGGCTGCTCGTCCTATAGGAATCATTGACTCTGCAAGGCAGTTTTTAAGAAACCAAAGGCATGATAATCGCATGGGTAGAGATCAGGATTATAATGCTGGTGCGAGTGTCTCCCACCTGTTGTCTGTAATGAATGAGGCTTGCCTCCTAGATTGACCGACGTCTTGTGTCCAACTGTGACCAGCACGGAACTTGGCGCACCATTCCACAACTGTGGTTTTCTGCAGACATTCTGTCTCATACACATTCTTCATAGTCCGATAAATGTTTATCGGTGTCTGTTCTACGGCAGCCAAGAAAAGAATGACAGCACGTTGGTACTGTTTGGACGCATTTGGTAATAACGTACCCATAGCTCATGTTTCCTCATTTACCGCACGCACGTCGCAAAGACACGAATACCACACTAATCCCTTGTCTCCATGTCGATGCTTATATACCAGCATCGGATTCGCACTACGTTGCATATACGATACCCTCGAAGGGAAAAATTTATGATCACTCCTTATATAAAAATGTAGTAGTGAAAAACGTCGGAAGTCACGTGAGGCTTTTCGCGGATGATGGTGTTGGCCACAGAAAAGTTGCAACGACTTAAAATCGTACCGAAATGCAAGATGAGGTACATAGGGTCAACGCTTGGTGCAGGAATTTGCACATAAACTAACTCAACGTACTGTGAACATAGATAGAAATGTGTTTTATTTATAATTACAGTATTGCAGAAGATTCGCTGGTAGGAATCACATTCGTAAATTATCTAAGAGTGTGTGTGCGGAGCGATTTAAACTGAAGCAACCACGTAAAATAAATCCCAGGTATGACGGATGACAACACTGAAAGTCGTTGGAAAATACCTCACGAGGTGTATTTCACCCACAAGGAGATAGCTTGAAAAAACCCTCTTTCGCTCTAAAATTGAATATTGCCTGTCAATCTGGGATCCGTACCACATACGTTTGGCAGTGGAAATAGAAAAGATCCGAAGAAGAGCAGCGCGTTTTGCTACAGGATCAGTTAGTAAGCGTGATAGCGTCACGGCGAAGTTCAGCCAACAACATTAGCAGACTCCAGAAGATTGGAGTTGTGCGTCACGGTGTCGTTTGTTGTTTTAATTCTGATAGCGTTCTCCAGTATGTATCTCGCGAAAAGACCATGAAGGTAAGCTTAGAGTGTTTGGACCTCACACGGAAGCTTACCATGAATCGTTCTTTCCGCGACCCATTTGCAACTGGAGCAGGAAATGGGGTTGGGGGTTGGATGGGAAAGGGTGACAGCGGTACACTAAGTACCCTCCACTGCACACCGGAGAGTGGCTTACGGACTAAAGATGTAGAAGCTCACAAAGAACTTTTAAAATAAGTCTTATGGACAATTTTGCCTGGCGTGTACCTCCATTCCTTCGAAACTCATATTAATGATCCCGTGGTCGGCTTCTGTTTTCCATGCTTCTGCAAATAATTTTTGTCATTATTTTGCAAACCTTGCTTAATAAACGGGGTTTTAGTAAGTATGCACACCTGTCAGCACCTTCCTTCTATGGAACTGGAATTCATTCTGACGTCTGAGTATATTACACTTGTCTCATATATCTCGCGCACACCAGGTGGAATAATTCTGTCACTGCCATCTCTCCAAGGATCTCAATAGTCGTAATTCTGGAGGAATTTCGTCTATTCCAGGTGACTAGTTTGAACTAATGTCTTTCAGTCAAATTCTTCTCGTGGTACAATATCTCCCATCTCATATTCATCTAATCTGTTTTTTTGCCTGTAAATATGCGTTAACGAACATTTCCCCTCATTGCTCAGTACTGGCTTGCCATCTGAGCTCTTGATATTCATACGGCTGCGTCACTTTCCTCCTGAGATCTTTTCAGTTTCCGTATATGATCATCTACTTTTCTCTTACTTAACGATACTTCTGCGGTCTTGATTCGTCTTCTAGCTATACCTGTTTAGCACATTTGCACCTCCTGACAGTCTCATTTATTTAGACGTCTGTATTGCCTTTTGCCTACTTTACTCGTTCCATTTTTGTATTTTATCCTTTTGTCCATTACATTCAATATCTGCTATGCTATCCAAGGATTGCTATTGAGCCTTGGGTATTTACCTTGTTTTTCCTTTCCTGGATTCTCTATTTCATCTCTCGAAGCTACTTATTCGTCTTATATTGTATCCCTCTCCTCTGTTTTAGCCAAATGCTCGCTCTGAAACTTTCAATAAACTCTGGTTCCTTCGTTTAATCCAGGTCTTGTCTTCTCAATTTCCTACCTTTTCGCAACTTGTTTAGTTTTAATCTGCAGTTCATATCCAATAAATTGTGGCAGTGACTATTTGATTCTTGAAATGCCTTACATTTTAACATCCGGTTCCGACATTTCTGTCTTACCATGATATAATCAGTCCGAAACCTTAGTGTCCTCATATGTCTTCCATGTATAAACCTTTTTTTCTTGATTATTAAATCAAGAGTTAAAAATAATTAAATTACGCTCTGTGTAAAATACTAACTGATGACTTCCCCTTTCATTCCCGTTCCCAAGTCCGTATTCTCCTACTACTTTTGCTTCTCTTCTTCCTACATTGGAATTTGGATCGCTCTTCAAAATTAAATTTTCCTCTCCCTTAAATATCTGAATAATTTCATTTATCTCTTTTTATGTATTCTTTCCGTCTCATCACCTGCTAGCGAGTAGGCATGTAAACTTGTACTGTTATGATGGGTGTTAACTCCACGTGTATCTTGGCTGCGAAAATACCTTCACAATGCTGTTCGTAGTAGCTCACACGAATACCTATTTTCTTATTCCTTATTAGACTCACTCCTACCCGGCCTGATAGCAGTGCGTGTTCCGGGACGGGGAAGTGTGTCGGCCAGCCTGGATGTGGTTTGTAGACGGTTCCCCATATTCCAATGGGTAAATAACTGGCTGGTACCCAAGTCTCGCCTCATTTAAACAATTTGCAAAAATTTCGAAAACTTTTGCGCACTTCCACATGAATAACACTAAACGTAGCAGTCGGGATAAATATATTCCGTCCAGGCCAGCCGCTGTGGCCGAACGGTTCTAGGCCCTTCTGTCTGGAACCACGCTGCTGCTGCTACGGTCGCAGGTTCGAATCCTGCCTCGGGCATGGATGTGTGTGATGTCCTTAGGTTGGTTATGTTTAAGTAGGTCTAAGTTCTAGGGGACTGATGACCTTAGAAGTTAAGTCCCATAGTGCTTAGAGCCATTGGAACCATTTTATAGCAGAAATATTGTCGCAGAAGAAGCTGAGTAGCACAGTCACCCTGGTGAAGTGGTTATGATACTAGGCTCTTGCATTGAGGGTCGTGAGTTCAAAACCCACCTGAACTGTAAAATTTCAGTTTCTATATTCGGTTCGAGTACATTCTAGAAGCATCCTGAAATGTCATGAATAATTCTACTTGAATGTTCTGTAACTGTATATATACCGTATGTGTTCTGGCTGGAGACAGTTCGCTCCGCGCTCTTGTATGTGCAAGTGCTGAATGAACCTTCGTTAAGTGAAGTTAGTGTTCGTCGTTCATCTAATTACACCTACTGCTACGTGACAATATTCGGGCGGGAAGATGCCATCATTAAGCCATACAGTGTAGCTGTATGCAATTGGAAAGCATAATGGTTATACTTTCCCATTGCTTTCAGCCTTTCGCAGTACCAGTACAGAAAGGCCATATTAACTGGTATTAAAAGGCCAGATCAGCAAATAATCTACACTGTTTCCACTGCAACTACTGAAAAACCTGTTGCTTTTCTCCAGGAATAACAGGTCTGTCTAGCCTCCCCACATTTACGCCTGCTATGTGGTTGTACGTAGAGTACGACCACTCTTACACGGCAACGTTCAAGGTTTATGGAGGCATTTCAAAATTATACGACATAATAATGGTCATGCACATGGGAACTTAAATAACGTTATCAGAGTACAAATTTGCACATGAAATATTAAACGTCAAATGGATGAGGCGAGACTACGATGTGAGATAAATAGTGGTCTCATTTGGAGTGCGGTATAAATTGATAAAATAACCTTCTTTATGTATTTATAGGTTCTTCCCATCCCTGCCTGCATGCAATGTAAAGTATAAGCCAACGTAATATTGTAACAGTGTTTTGTGTCTCATTCTAGTAGCGTTCCACATTTTGAAGGTGCAGCACACGTTTTAGTAATTCAGTATCTCAGTACCTTCTAGCGAGGTGTTCATGTCGTTTGCAAACTCGAACAGAAATATCTTCGTGGCTGTGTCGATAGTAGCTATCAACTATTAGAAACTGGTTGGAAACAGCTCACAACGCTACCGGCTACTACTGAATTACCAGCAGATCGATGATGTTACTCCTATGAAAGGATTTTAATTTGTGGCCGTGAACGTGTGTAATGGTAAGGTATCGGATTGTTTTTCGTCTCTGGAAAGATTCCTACTGAGAGTGAACAACAGCAAAACAAACGGTAATTGAACCAAGTTTCTGTTAGTAATAAAATAAACTCTAATTACCTAACACGAAACGGTAACCAGCCTAAGTAGGCGAAGATGTGCCAAGTAATAGCACTGTTCATAAAGCAGATTAACTATTAAGACGGACTTTACTTGATATTGGAATTCTGTTTTGCTGATAACATAGAAGAGAGTTGCGCGATTTAGTAAGTAATGTACCAGTAGTTCGACGTGAACTATAGAGGAGGAATATTAATACGTTTAGGCAACAAATGGTTCTCAGTAGCACTTAATATCTGTACGTTACAGCAGGAAGCTAATGATCATTAGTTATCTCTATTCGCATGAAGCACTGCCGTACACTATTCAGCCTAAATGGGACATGTGATACTTGGATCTAATGTAGTTCGAGTAGCTGTAGATATTTGCTTACTATAATACACACAAGTTATAAGGTGAAATTTATAATTCTTGTGAACTGTTACCATAATATGAAATTTTAATCTGGCTCAACTAATAGCATTAAGACCCAGAAACCAATCTATTAGGAGACGTAGATCATGGCTGAACATTTTAGTTAAAACACAATCTGAGAAACCCTATTAACAATATACATACGACATAAAAACCGTTAGTTCCAAATCTACACGGGGACTAATCCTTACGCTGGCCCTTCAAAGTCCACCAGCCAGGAACTAATATGAATCATCAGTTTTTGCAGGTGACGATGATACTGAATTGAGATTTTAATAGGTTGGTTGTTTTGGGGAAGGAGACCAGACAGCGAGGTCATCGGTCTCATCGGATTAGGGAAGGACGGGGAAGGAAGTCGGCCGTGCCCTTTGATTGGAACCATCCCGGCATTTGCCTGGAGCGATTTAGGGAAATCACGGAAAACCTAAATCAGGATGGCCGGACGCGGGATTGAACCGTCGTCCTCCCGAATGCGACTCCAGTGTCTAACCACTGCGCCACCTCGCTCGGTGAGATTTTAATAAGAACAATCTTTAAGCTGAGTAGTTTACATATTTCATGGCGATCGTACTTGGTGAAAAACATTTGGAGTACTTCATAACTTACGATCACTGAATAACTATGAAATTTACTACTACACAGAATTTATTACCTGCATTTATTTCAATGGCTATTCAGACCAACAAATTGTGAAACTCGGAAATCTCGTAGCACTTGGGATAGGACCATTACTAGGTAAAAGACCTAGGATAAATACGGGCACTCATCACGAAGTTAAAAAAAACTTATAATTGAAGATACCACATAACTGGTCCATGCAATAATACGGTACTCGGCTGATTCTTTGAGATGAAGGTGGTGGCAATGTCCATCTCATGTGGCTATTCACGAATAGTGGTGAAAGTATCCATGGCTGTTGCTATGTAACAATCTCTGGAAATTCTCTTCTTAGCGTCGGATTTTCATGGTATAAAGCTAACCAAAGTATGCCATTAATAATAAGCCAAATTACTTCCACATCCGATGCTCTCTTATATAATCTTTCAGATCTAGATTTGTTCAGCTCGCAAGATGCGCACACTTTGCCTGGTAGCCACCAGCTGACTCTTGCCACAAAGCAACCTTGCAGTTCGACCGCCAGTTCCACCTTTTGTATTCCCGCCAAGCTAGTGTCGTTGCATAGGGACTTCCCTCCATGTTTTACATGATTACTAACCTACTCTCCCTATGCGTGAAACAGTATTACAAGTAAGGTTTTTATATTTTCATCTTTTTACAGAACATTATTTTTAAAAATTGCATCCATAGATTCAGTACATTGACATAGATTGACATCAGTAATGAATAAAACATTTACATAGATGTTACATCAAAAAGCTTGTGATAGATAAGTAACATTGAGTAAAAACAAAGAAATTACACGAGACGAATATAGGTACTACCGATAGTGTTACATCTGGAAAAGTTCGCTAGGATTATTGTGAATCATTTTTGTTCCACATTACTAATACATTGGAAAAAATGTGATTGAGTAATACTCTTAACGGCAGACACATGATGGTGTCGCCCTTAGGTTGATCGTATGTAAGTGTTTCTTGAAATTGCAGTGGGTAAAAATCAGTCTTGAAGTAGCTTTCGCGAAATTTATTGTTGTTTTTTTCTTACAGAACCATAGTACAAAAGCAGTTTTAGCTACATCAAGTAATAACAAATTCCCGGTAATAAATTATAAAAATAATCTCCAATGAAGGATAATTGACTTGCCTCCTAGGAAAACGTGGGGTGACACTCTCGTTTTCTAGAACGGCCACAGCAGCCACGAGGTCCGAAAAATTAATAAAGGAAGAAAATTTAAATTCTTTCGTGGTTGCTGTTGTATCACCCCCCCCCCCCTCCCCCCCCCCCCCCCCCCCCACACACACACCACCACAACATATGAGCAACGCGTACCAACTAAGAACTGTGGAACCCGCTGTGCTAATAACTGTGGAACGCACGGTACCGTGTAGCTTCCAGGCGGTAGGCAAATATATATGAGTGTAACAGTAAAAAAAAATGAAAAGGTTTTAAAGGCTCTCGGCTGCATGTTACGTATTACTTACGCGAACTGTGTGGATAGCATGCAGATATGTGTTTGGTTTTTAATTGCCTTGTTAGCGGCGTTACGTGCAACACCAGTGGGACATACGTTAAAATTTCGAAACTGCGATCGGCAGCACCAGAAGCTCGCTAAAACAAACTTCCTTCCACAAGTTGACACGGTCGAAGCACAGACCCTTTCTATTGTCTGATAGTAAAACCTCACTTCCCTGAAAATTGCTGTATACTTCTGCTGTCTGTCCGATAACACAGTGTCAATACACTGAAGATGATCAGATGCACTACAATATATAATATGCAAATTGTAACAAGCCGTAGGAAGTCACAGTAGAAAGTTTCAACACCAGGAAAGAATTCAGAATCGCAACTGCTTTGAGGAGAACCGAGCTAGACGATGCAGTGGTCCTCTGAACTCCCAAGACTACTAAGATGGATTCCTTAGTTATCTTTCAGTTTTACAAAATAATCTGTGAAGTTCCAATTTTTGGAAGCCAGATGTTTTTTTTTATTTAATTGCACGAATCACATTGCATATTTCGTCAAACTGCAGACAATGTACACTGAAAAGAAAACGTACCTAGTAGGAAATATCCGAATGGGGCGGAACTCGGTAGACGCCATGTATATGTACGGACAAATAAATGATTACAGTTTCATCATAATTGGATGATCCATTCAAGGGAAAGAGCTTCACAAATTCAGCAGATAATAATGTGTTTGTCCACCTCTGGGCCTTATGCAAAAAGTTATTCGGCTTGGCTTTGATTGATGTTGGGTGTCCTCCTGATGTATATCGTGCCAAATTCTGTCCAATTGGCGCGTTATGTCGTTAAAATTCGAGCTGGCTGGAGAGCCCTGACTATAAATACTCCAAATATTCTCAACTTGGGAGAGAGCCTGCGACGCGACCTTCCTGGCCAAAGCAGGGTTTGACAAACATGAAGACAAGCAGTAGAAACTGTCGCTGTGTGGGGGCGGGAATTATATTGCTGAAATGTATGCCTAGGATGGATTGCCACGAAGAGCAACAAACATGGTGTAGAATATCGTTGACACATCGTTGTGTTGTAAGGCTGCGGCGGATGACAACCAAAGGCGTCCTGCTGTGAAAAGTAGTAGTACCCCGGAGCGTCACTCCTGGTTGTCCGGCCATATGGCAGGCGACAGTCAGCTTGTATCCCACCACTGTCCGAGACGTCTCCAGACTCATCTTCGCTGGTCATAAAGGCTCAGTTGGAAGCGGAACTCATCACTGAAGATAATTCGACTCGAGTCGATGAGATTTCAAGAAATGGCTCTGAGCACTATGGGACTTAACATCTGAGGTCATCAGTCCCCTAGAACTTAGAACTACTTAAACCGAACTAACCTAAGGACATCACACACATCCACGGCCGAGGCAGGATTCGAACCTGCAACCGTAGCGGTCGCGCAGTTCCAAACTCAAGCGCCTAGAACCGCTCGGTCACACCGGCCGGCGTGAGATTTCAGGCTGAAGATATGCCTGGTGAGGCCCTGGACGGCTGTGGGATACCAACCAGATTGTTGCCCGCCATACGGCCCGACAACCAGAAGTGATAAGCTGGGGTGCCTTTTCTTCTCGTAGTAGGACGCCTTTGGTTGTCATCCTCGGCGCCCTGACAACACAGCAGTACGTCAACGATATTCTACTACCTGTTTTGTTGCCCTTCATGGCAAGCCATCAAGGGTTTACATTTCAGAAGCATAATGTCCGCCGTACACGGCAAGAATTTCTTCTGCTTGTTTGCGTGCTTGCCAAACCCTACCCTGGCCAGTAAGGTCAGTGGATCTCTCGCTGATTGAGAGTGTTTGAAGCAGTATAGTCACGGGATTTTAAGGATCTGACGTGTCAATTGGACAGAAATTGGCACTTTATACCTCAGGAGGACGTTCAACAACTTCATCGGTAGATGCCAAGCCCAATAGCTGTTTCCATAAGGGCCAGAGGTTGACTAACGCGTTTTGAACCCGTTCGTTTTATGAAGCTCATTCTCTTGAGGAAACAGCTCAGTTTATCTGAAATTTTGATCGTTTATTTACCTTTGAATGTACATCACGTGTACCAATATCCGTCCCATTCGGATAAACCCTTCGCTGTGTGTAGTTTTTTATTTGTCGTGGACAGTACTGATACAAAATACTAATTGCTTCAACAGTTAAAAGGTTTGGAGCTATTTATAGTAATCGATGTCGTAGGTTATTTTAGTGTAATAACAGTTCATCCGAAAGGCGTCGAGGGGCGTGGGGGGTGGAGAGGTTGCGCTTGGCTACGTACTGAACTGAAACAGAACACGAATATAGCTTTATGTGTAGCAGTATAACACTAATAAAAGGCATGCATCGTGTCCCATACCTGTATGAATAATCATGTACATAATCACACACACACACACACACACACACACACACACACACACACACACACACACACGGCTCACTTCCTTATTTTGTTGTGTATGCAAGTGTACTGAAACTGTCAAAACCGAAAAACAGCAGGACCTCAATGTATAAGATACGGTGTATACCACTCATTCTGGGATATATTCTCAAGAGGCTGAATTACTGAGTACAGCTGAAAATCTGGAGTATCACTGATGGATTTACTACCATGGTAGCGCTAACATCTGAGCTTCCGGTCTGGTGGCATCTCTCGGAGTGAAGCTGAATTCACAGCATTTATGCGGAGTGGCTCGTGGGCTTCCACGGGGATAACATTTCCGGGAAAGTTAAATGCCACCAACGTTTCGATGAGGTCGGGCGATGCTTAAAGGAGAACCGTGCAGTCCCACTGCAGGAAACTCGGTTCGTGCTTTACGTATCACGACTCTGACTTGCCTTTCCACGTTCAAGTTTAAAAGGAGAAGAGTAGTGAGATGATTGTAGGTTAGTGGGACACGACAACGTATTCCATTAAGAACTAAGGTGGACTGAAAGCTTAATGTATTTTGTATTTTCCACATGCTTTATAACTTGCTGTTGATCCACAAATACCGACTGAGCACAGAACACGTTCCTCTTACATTTAATACCTGTGAAATCCGGTCTTGATTGATAGTTGTATCCACAGCGTAATTTCTGCTCTAGTGAAGGTGTCTTGGTGCAAAGGTTATGTTCTATACGTGGGTACCTCTTGTAATACTTAATATGAAGCTACAACAGTTCTTAACTTTTTACATGTATTACACCTCACTGTCACTGTTTCTTTACTCACAGGTGAACCTAACACTAGCATTAAATTGAAGAAAAATTTAGAAATCCGTTTTACTTCCAAAATGTAATTTTATGGTATAGCAAATGAAGTTTATCTTTCACTTAACATACATTCCGAAGAAAGTGCAAAGACGTGAGTACTTTTCTAACACGTCATAGAAACAATAAAATTAGTGGCCCTTACAGGCTGTGGAAAGTCACACAAAACTCTGCACATCACAGTTGGTTCGTAGATGCAAATCAACAGGCCCATCAATGCTATATGGCTATCCAGAAAAATAGAAAATGATGGTAATTCAACATCCCATTCACAGCGAAGAGACTGGAGACAAGACGTGATGGAAACTCGTAATCGGACGTCTATACCTGTACTCTGCAACCACTGTAAAGTGCCTGTCAGAGGGTACATAACATTTGTCAGATATGAGAACTGCTTCCCGTTCTATTCGAGTATGGAGCGTGAGAAGAGTAATTGCTTAAACGCTTCTCTGCGAACTGTAATGAGTCTATTCTTGTCTCTGCGCTGCCTAGATCAGCGATACGTAGCTCTCCGTTCAAACAGGCCTAGGAAGGCCTACGGTACTGACTGACCGCTGTGTCATGCTCATCTGATATGTGTCATTGGATGCGGATATGGAGAGACACGTGGTCAACACTCTCCTTGCCGTTGTCAGTTTTCGTGACCAGAGCCTCTACTTCTCAGTCAAGTAGTTTCTCAGTTGGCCTCGCAAGGGCTGAGTGCACCCCGCTTACCAACAGCGCTCGACAGACCCCGGACAGTCGCTCATCCAAGTGCTAGCCAACCCAACAGCGCTTAACTTCGGTGATCGGATAAGAACTGGTGTTACCACTGCGGCAAGGCCGTTGGCAGATACGTAGCAGGTTCCTCACTTGATGCTGGTTCTTGGAACTTCCTAAGCAGGCTTTCACGCGTAATTTAACGGATTTCGGTTGCGATTGTGACTCACTCATATTGTACATGAAATGTATTCGCAGTTGCGCATATGGACAACCGCCAGCTGTGTAATAGAATGACAATGAAAATTTGTACCGGACCGATACTTTAATCCGGATTTCCAGCTTATCACCGTAATTCGGAATTACACAGGCACTGCAGTATCGCACTCGTGTCGGGGTCATAGGATAGTAAGTTATTGTTTCTTTTCCTCGATTGGACCTTCTTACTTTCATAAACTTTTTAAGCAAGTTGACAGTGTTTGGGCCATTTTGAAATTTTTGCACTATCTGACGCATTATCTATTTGTGCAGCTTTCTTTTAGACAGTGCATCAGTTACATAACTGCATCATGTACTAAAAGTCTAAGATTACTGTTAATACTGCTTGCAAGGTCATTAATGTACAATATCAACAGAAATGGTCTGAACACATTTCGTTGGAGCAAACTTGGAGTTACCGATGTATCTGATGATGACGCCGTATCCTATATCGCTTGTTGCTTCCTTACTACCAATAAATTCTAAATCCAGTCACAAATAGGGGTAGAAGATCGATGGTGACGTTTTCAGAGGAAACGTCACTGCATTTGCCATAACTGAATGAGGCAAATCACGGAGAACCTACTTCCGAATTTTTCGAACAGTTTATATGAAAGGAATGTCGTACATATAAACACGAACAGCATGTTCCAGAATTTCAGCAGTAGACCTGAGGAACGATAGATGACCGTTTTTTCTCCGTCGAAGAACACGTTTTTAACTCAAATGAAGAGTTAATTCCATGAGCTGTCAGTTAAGTTCAACGAATGTATTTATTTTTTCTCGAATGAAAAAAATGCGCAGACTTACAATAAAAACAGAAACTAGATAATTTAAACTGGGAAAATACAACGCATGGGATGAACTTTCATCTTTGTTGCATGTACCAGAAACTTCGTATCCTCCAAGGCTCTCGGCGTGGTATGATGTACAGGAACGTGGTCACAGGAGGCATTCAAGCATGTGGCTTGTGGTTACTTTTTTCCACATTCACAAAACATTTAATCAACATTAAAGCCTCATTCCTTCATGTTTCCCTTAGATATTCCCACTCCGAATCGTAATGTGTCCATACTGAAGATAAAAGACCGTTGAGTAATTGGGGAGGAGGGAAAGTGGGAGGGTGTTTTGAAAAATCACGGGAAATCACCGGAATGAATCGCCCGTGAGTGCAACAGCGCTATGAGCTCTCATAGCTACAGCGCTGTTACTGTGTGCAGGGAGCATAAAAGACTAAGATGGAGTAGTCGAGCAGCTCTCCGCCGTACGTCACAGATATCAATGGTCAGTGCTAAGCGGCCGCGATTGGTAGCCACGCGATGTAAGGCGCCTTGTCACGGTTCACGCGCGTGGCTCGCCCCCCCCCCCTCCCCCCCCCTCCCGTCGGAGGTTAGAGTCCTCCATCTGGAATGTGTGTGTGTGTGTGTGTGTGTGTGTGTGTGTGTGTGTGTGTGTGTGTGTGTGTGTTGTCCTTAGCGTAAGTTAGTTTAAGTTGGATTAAGTAGCGAGTAAGTTGAGGGACCGATGACCTCAGCAGTTTGGTGCTGTAGGATCTTAGCAAAAATATCCAAATTTTTCTCAGTGCTAAACGACCCTTCAGATGGTGAAAAGAGCGAAGCCACGGGACAGTGGATGACTCCAAATTAGTGAATTGGTGTGACGAATGACTCTGTGAAGTTCGATAGAAGGGTCTGAGTCTGGCGAATGTCTGAAGAACATTACCTACCATCAGTGTCAGCAGTGAAGTACGGAGGAGGTTGTGTTGCAGTATGGGGTGTGATGGGGTGTGATTCCCCTACTGCGCTTAAGAAAACGCTAAGCGAGGAAGGAGATCAACGCAGTTTACAGCGTTGTGTACCGTGGAGGAACAATTTGGAGACGATAGTAGATCGTTTCAGCATGAAAATGCACCCTCTTTGAGAGAATGGTTTGTAGACAATAAAATTCCGGAAATGGACTGACCTGCCCGGACACTCAACCTGAATCCAGTGGAACACCTTAGAGATGAGCCAGAACGTCGACTTCCCTCTAGATCCCAGCGTCAAAAATCAGTGCCTTCTGTGATTTCAAGACACGAATGAATTAATTGCCAGTGGGCATCGATTAATTCAACGGGGAAAGTTGAAAATTTCTGTCAAACCAGGATTTGAACCTGGGTCTCCTGCTTGATAGGCAGATGCGCTGACCACTGGACCATCTGGTCACAGTGTTCATCGAAACTGCACGGACTACCCTAGCACGCTTACCTACAGACCCAAATTCTTGACTTATCCACACACTACTGATGTAGTGCCCCTTGCCCGTTATCCTCGTCACTCGCGGCATTTCGCAGATTCCCGTAGGACTTAGAGCCTGGTGTGCATCTGCACTGAAGTGATCAGTTGATCGCCCTCGCCTTAATTATACATAAGTCTGTGGTTTCGTCTGCTGAGGAAGAATGGGCTGCTGTTCCTCCAGAGACACTGACACCTTATGAAAGCGTCCCCACAGAATTCATCCCATCGAAGAGGCAAAGGATGTGCACGACTTACATTAGTAGCCACTAACCAGAGCCTGGATACTTTTGACCGGATAGTGTATATCCATAAAACGGGTGAACCGTATTCTGCTCTACTGTAAGCATCTCGTTATGAGCAGCCATTTATTTGCGTACAGAGGGTGGCGCTTTTACAACAAGCCAATATAATTAATCTGTTGGAGTATATGTAAGCGGCCTAAATGTTGCACTGAGTGCTGTACCTATCTGTTAGTCTATCTTTCTATGTATCTGTCTGTTTATCTGTTTGGTATACGATAATCTCGACCAAATCGGAGAGCAGAGAAAAAAAGACAGCGCCATTGCGAGGCACGAATTGTTGTAAGATGTGAGCCGCATTTTAACATTGCTAGTTTGCGAATCCGATTTTTCCCTATGGGTATTTTAGTTTTGTTGTTCTTATAATGGTTTTGGAATTTAAAAGTTATATCAAGCGATATACCCAAGTATTTTGGAGTGTGATGTTACTTTAAGGACGCCCACGGAAAGTTGTTCCTGTAGGTTGATGGAATGCACAGACTTGGGTTTCAAAAGATTTGGTTTTAGGTGTTTCTGATTACAGCACCCTGAAAAATTGCTGAGCGCAGTTGTCAGAATTTTTTTCCCAGTGTCAAAGCTTTTGCTTTGTGCAACAAGGACTAGTTCATCTGTGACAGAAAGCTACTTACAACTGGAGTCTGTGGTTTGTCGTTGGTGTAGATGTTAAAGGAAAGTGGAGCAGGAATGAATAAAGAAAATTGTACATTAATTAAATTTTCTTGAAGGCATGCACAGTCGAATGTATAAGAGATGTTGAGCTTAATCTGAACCTCGTTTTGGTCTTCATATGTTGGTAGTTGTGGAGGTGAAAGGATTCTGTTTCATTTCATAGAACGCATCGTTGATGCAGCAGTCAGCTCAGCTCCCTTGCCAGAACGAGTAATGTGGCACCCACGATTTACATTCTCCGAAAGAAAAAAGCGTCAAAGTTGCTTAAACGTGCTGACCATGCAATAGGTCCTTCTCGACCTCTCCAGTGTTGTCCAAAATCGACGATTAGCTCTCCGCGTGCATTAGCACTGCAATGTTCTGGGACTCGATCATCTTGGTACCATACGTTGCTGCGCTCAACAAGAAACAGTGTATCCATCAGTTTGTTAGGCATGGTATGCCAAACTTCGCGGTGAGGTGCTCTACTTAAGTGATTCGATAAAATTATATGTCATAGAATATGATCAAAGGGAAAACTTTCCTGTGTTGAACTCTGGTTTGAACACGGCAGTGTGACTTCGTCATCATGCCCATATTAAAATTAAGATCTATTTTTGGCCTCCTCCTTGCCCATTTATCCGTCTCTTACACCAGTTTTGTTTCCGTTGGCTGTGGTGTCTATAACCACCTCTTGCTACAATTTTTCACATTCTTTTTCCTTTCTTTTTCCTTTCTTTTTTCCTTTCTTTTTTCCTTTCTTTTTTCCTTTCTTTTTCCTTTCCTTTTCCTTTCTTTATTCTTTTCTCTCAAAAGTAGGTGTGGTGTGTGTCTAGAGTGGTGGGGCATATCCACGGTCTTACAGTTCACAGTACTCAGCTGATTTTACAGCGCACTAAATAAATAGATCCATAGTTAAACTAACAAAAAATAAAACAAACACTTCAATAAATGGGTCGCTCCTTCGTTGGCACAAGAAACAGTCTCTCTTTCAATTTTTTAAATGAAATTAAGCTTAATCCTCCATCTATAAAAGTCATATTTGGGCCAACTAAAATTAGTCTCCTACGAAGTATACGATTTAAGGTTCAAGGTAAGATTTCGTTGAGAGTTTTGTTTTTGATTTTTTCAGGATTCAGTACGTTTCCTCGAGAACCCATGCCTGTGTCGCGTCTTATTCAGCAATTCTTATTATTAATAGTACCATGTGTAACATACTGCCATACGTTTCTTTTGGTTGGCATATCTTGAACTTTCCTTGCCATTTATAACTATTTAGACGAAAAATGGTTTGGACACATCACACGTTGTTTATTGTTAACATAAGAAACAAATTTTCCCAATAACAATATGTTTTTCAGGTTAGTATCTTCTTTTCATCTCACCAAATTTTCCGATTAAATACATTTTCTGCGCGCCAAGTGATTTTTTTTTTTTTTTTTTTTTTTTTTTTTTTTTTTTTTTGTGATCGATTTTCACATTTCGCTCTTCTCACTTACGAATCTGTGGATTAGTGTCCTCCTTCCTCTCATACGTTACAAACACTACTTTTTCATTGCTGTTACGTCGATGCAGTCTTTTGAGTAATACAAGTTCTATCTTTCGATTTTATCAACAGACTCTCCATTTGTTTTCTTTTCATATTTTTTAGTTCAGTTGTAATTTTGTTATTTCTGCGACCCAGCCATAGTTACTACCTCCTGGCATTAACGTACGCCTGGATGGCTATTCATCCAGGAAGGCCCATGATGCTTTTATAATTGAAATACATTTTCGCCCTCAAATTCCATGTCATTTATGAAATAATTACATGGTTGGATTTGTCTTATCGATGACGTCTGTTACAGAACCAGAACAGTCAGTTTCGTTTGGGAAAAACACTGTCTTGAATTTTAATAAGTTTACAACAGCAAAATTGCTGTAGGTAGAAGCAGGTTACTAGTATGTTCACTGTCTCAAAATGTTTTTGAGATGACAGAGTTAACTGTCCTCTATATAGTGAAACGGGCTCTCAGCGAGATATTACAGCTTTATAGCAGGACGAGGCCTGAACTTTGACCTCTGTAAATGTGTAACCAGTGACCTATCTGATCACGCCCCGAACACCTCTACTACGTGTGAGAACATGTAATATCATTCATGTGGCCATTAACAGTTTTGTGGAATGTACTTAACCATCAATATGTTACCATTTCATTATCGGTTAGAATCTTGCGTTATCAGGAAGAGAAAGCCCCCAAGGAACCTTCTAAAGAAGGTGGTGTTGTTCGATGTACCAACTATCAGTACGCTGTTGTCTCATTAGCGGTAATCTTGGGTCATCCGGAAGAGAAGTGAACAGAGGTGGGAAGGAACAAACTGCAGTCTATCAAATGGATCACGCAGGCGTGCGAACTTCATGCCAGCCACACCGATGGAAGTTTCAGACATCTTACTTAAAACGTCGGAGAGAGGAAGTCAGTAAGCTCTTCAGTGGATAGCTCGGGCCCACATAAAACAGTATGTTTTAGCATTTTTATCAAACTGGTTCTGGTTCTGTTACGAAGTATCTGTTCAGTTTTATTCAACTCCGAAGATGTCTGTGTCACTGAAATTTTTCCAGTACCCTCCATCGTAAACAACTTCTAGCGTTTTTACTCACTTTTCAAGAAAACTTTTATGGGCCGTAGTAACGTAGCTTCTAGATACACAAAACCCACTGATAATTAAATAATCGCCGTGGGAAAAGTGAGCCGGATAGTTTAACACATTGCGGACGGATCCAAAGTTTACTTGTGTTTCACGCTCTATCCATTATGGATGGATGTCGAGATAATTTGTTTTTCTGGATGCTGTTTGTAGATGTGCTGTTGTTCCTATTGAGAATGAAGGTCTGGAGGACTGTGAGAATGTTTTTGGGTTCTGAGGATGATTTCAGTGACAGTGACATAATTAGACCTGTAAAGCAGCGTAAGGTGGCAGTGTTTTCAAATGACTCGGACAATAACCATGAAGGTGATTCTGTTGTCGTGAATGATTCGTTCTGTCATAACATGGATTTCATCATACGACAAAGTAATTCAAAATTTGATTTTTCTGAATTAGATCAGACAACAGCCATAATTATTTCTTAGGAAGACCACGGACGATTCCCCCTTGTATGTTCGTGAAATCAGAGCAAATGTTGAACCGATATTCACTGGCCCGAGAAAGGTCTCGTACTTGCAATATAGCACGTAAAGAGGAATCAGTAAATAGGGTAGAAAGTTCGGTATTTTTGGATGTACATACCGATGAATACTTGTACAAGAAGAAACATATTAACAACCTGCTCAAAAATTAAAGTTCAGTTACAGTTTCTCTGTTCAGTTGCTCGTTTTGGAGATAAAAAAAAGAATAAGAATCACATTTTGAATTTTCCTGCACATAATCTTACGGTGTGTTTATTGCGGCGCATTTTCTCAGGTAATTCATCCCGTAAGTGAAGGTATTGGTTGCACAAGAGCGGGCAATGAGAATAGTGTATGGTGTTTACCTGCAATCATTTTGTAGTCACTTCATCAAGACATGAGGCATTTTAATAGTACCTTCACAGGGTGTACGTTCGCTAATGAAATTGGTTATGTATAATCCATCACAATCTGAGAACAGTGAAATCCACATTTACAACACCAGAAGAAAAAAATACTTACAAGAGCCTCTTCAGTCTCGGTGATAAAATAAGCAAAGAAAAATGTTTTTATCATTAGTTTTATTTACTAATGTCCAGAAGTCTGGAAGTCATCATGTCAGCAACTTTCCTGTTTTACCAAATTGAAATGGCAGAGAACTGTCAGAGTTGCAATATTGATTTGCTTAGTGACTGGTTCCAAGCTTTAACTCATCATCAAATCATCCTAAAAACCAGAAACCGGATTATAAGCACTTTGTGTGTTACAGGACAGTGCCACAGTACAAAGATAGTGGACGACAAGTGGTATATATTAATAAGCTATGGAGCAGAAAACATTATTACGGCCACACGACTGCTAAGTGGAGTTACACACGTCTTTTGTATAAAGTAGTACAAGCCTGAACCTAATTCATCTAAGACATCACAGTGTAGACGATAGTAGGAAGACAAGGATAGGGGGAACTTACTGGAAAATCGATGAACATAACCTTGGCTTGAAATCGGATCTCCTATTCCCACCATCTTTCCCTTCCTCTTTTCCATCCTTCACCCCCCCCCCTCCCATCTCCTCCCTCCTCCCCACTCCTCCTCCCTCCTTCCAACTCCTCCTTCCAACTCCTCCTTCCAACTCCTCCTTCCCACTCGTCCTCCCTCCTCCCCGCTTCCCACTCGTCCTCCCTCATCCCCTCTCTCTCACCAACACTCAACACTTTCTGTACATCACGATATTGGGTATATTATGACAAATCAGATTTACAATACTAATTCTCAAGATATGATGCATTCCTGTGGTCCAGTAATCTGCTAGGTGATGTTAATTTACCTGCCTGTACTTGGCTTTCGACAGGAGAAAATTATCGGTTGCATCTGAAGCTAGGTAACTAATGTGAGAGTGGTGTATTTTCGGTTCATGGCCAATATCATATACGGGGGATATTCGACAAGTAAGTTCTGATCAGTCAATAGATGGAAAACAATGTGAAAATCTAATAAAGCTTTGCACATATGTGTTAGACAGTGCCTCTAGTATCCCTGTCGGTTGCATCACATCGCTCTTTTCAGTTCTGAGCGCATGGTGAGCACATACAGATGTGTAGAAAATAGTGTCTCCTGCCAAGTATGAGGGCCTGGTGAGATATTTCGCCTGATGTTATGCAACCCACATTACACAACTGTCATACGGTTCCTACTTTGTGATAATTCCCGGTCGCAACCTGCAGGGGCAATGAAAACGGTCCTGCAGCGTTTGTTTGTTCACCCGCACTGCAGCCGGTAATTGGCTCCCTCTGTGTTTCATCTCTGCTCACATGAACTACTAGCCATGAAGACAAAATTTTCGCACAGAAAACGAGCTATAGGTGAGCGTAGAGAATTGGCAGGAAGCACAGGCGGCTGCCTTCTATGACGAGGCTATTGGAAAGTTGGTATAACGGTGCGACAGATGTCCTAGCAGGAGCGGCGACTATGTAGAGTAGTAGCTGGAAGATAGAGCCAACTGTCACAAACAAAACATTTCTGATTTTCAGTGTACTTTCCATTTCACGACTGATTGTAACTTACTTTCTGGACAAGCCTTGTAGAAACTTGATTCTACGTCATGTGACGTCAGTTTTTATATCCATGAAGTTGTCTTTTAAGGGTGCAGCATTATCTTAAAGTTATAAGTATTCTGTTACAATGTTTTAATGTCTTGTTGTTGATTTCTGCATTACGCCCATTTTTTGAGAGTTAATAGAATGGATTACCACATTGTGAAAAAAAACCTTACTTTTAAGCACGACGATTTACAGCGCTTATGAATAGATGATTTGATTTTGTGAGGATAGGGCTTTGTTACTGTCATTTGGAAGGCAGATGTACCTTTATTTTGTGTCTGATTCTTTGTAATGGTTTCAAACCTGACTCTGTGGTTTTATTCATGTTGGAATTTCTTATCTTACCATGGCGTACAAAATTGTCTTTTAAGTCTATGGTTCTATTTGTTGATGTTCCGAAGATTTGTTTTGGTATTAGTAGCTTCGTTGAGGCGTACAAAATTTGTTTCATCGATTCGCCGGAAAATGGCGCTAGCATGATGACGTATTGACGCCTTTTTGCTTCCTTTACAAATTGTAACTTAAATCTCTTCTTTAAAAGAGTTTTGCTTCAATAGAAAATATGTATTTTGTAATTATTTTTACCGCATGTGCGGTTAATCTCTGTACATAAAAACTAAAAAGAGGAAAAACAGTATAATTATGTATAATAAAGGTGCTCCTAGAAGGCCCAGTTCGGAAAAACGCCCCCCCCCCCCCCCCCTGTCCTAGTCTTCATAATATTTTCCACACTGAGGTGTGTTGTGTTTAACTACAAAGAACATTCATGTACCTGTCGTAATGTATGTTGTTGTATAGCTTATGGATACGTACAAAGTACCATCAGGTATCTTCATACTGTGTCTCTGTTCGGTAATGTACAAAGTGCTATTTGTAAAGTACAAAGTGCTATTGATTTCTGATTTTTAGTATGATCTGACAGTAAGCTTAATTTCGAAACTGGTCATGAAGAAATACAGGAAATTTCTATTTCAACTTCAGCGGTTCTCTTCAATTTATTGCGCAGTTCGATTTGTTTCGTTCTTGTCAAAGATAGTTACAGTCTAAATTGCTTAGATTTTTATTTAATTTTTTTTTTCTGAAGGATTTTGTGTACACACATGAATACTTCAGCCCTTAAGCAGTAGAAGAAAAAGTATTTTATACCAAACATTAAGATTTTTGTTCATGGAATCGTAAAAAGCAGTTGTTTTTAAGTGCACACAAATATATATTTCACATCTTGTAAACGGTTCTTCTGCATGAAGTACACTCTTCATAGCTACATTAAGAGGTGTACTTCGCCATTATGCTGAGTCATATCTTCAAAACATCGTAAGTTGCACTGTATTCCTGTGTTAAATTGTGGTACAGATCTTGAGTTGGTAAAAGCCGCTTGTTAATTTTACTTCGTGAATTCTTGAAGTCCATATAGGTGTGCCCATGGACTGAAGAGGTTAAATCTACGTATCTACACGTACACTTCGCAAGCCACCTAATGGTGTTCCGGCGAAAGGTACTTCCAGTGCCACTATTTTCATATCTACACCCCTGCCCCTTTTTCCTGTTCCATTCACGAATGTCGCGTCGGAAGAATGACTGTCGGGAAAGCTCAATATGAGCCGTAAATTCTTTGTCGTGGTCTATCGTGAGGTGGTTGGAAGTGTAGTGACCCTATTCGACCGAAAGTGCTTCCATCTTTACCCAGATGTTTTGTGTCATCGGTACGAATAACCGTCATCCTGTTTGCCATACGCATGCAAAAGATGACACATGAGAGAGAGAAACGTAGCAACTGCTCAGACAGGTCGAGGTGAGCTCTAAAATATAACCTTCCGGGGAGTTGTTATGAAGCAGATATGGGTGACGTGGTAAGAGCCACACGCATTCCTGACACTCAGGTAGAGTAATTGGTTAGCGAACTGTATACCTATAGTTTTAATTATGTAACATGGAGCTGGCCGGAGTGGCCGAGCGGTTCTAGGCGCTACAGTCTGGAACCGTGCGACCGCTACGGTCGTAGGTTCGAATCCTGCCTCGGGCATGGCTGTGTGTGATATCCTTAAGTTAGTTAGGTTTAAATAGTTCTAAGTTCTAGTGGACTCATGACAGAAGTTTAGTCCCATAGTGCTCAGAGCCATTTGAACCATTTAAGTAACATGGGAATACGCATTCCAGAGGTTGATCTACAACTATAACAGCGAAGTGACAGATATATAAAATTACTAAGGCAGGCTGACGTGGAATAACCCACCGCCATCCGGAGAGTTAATGTACCATAAGTATAACTGGGTGGAAGTGCGTCCACCCCCACCAAAATGGACTGATAAAGGGCTACACAAGCTAGCAAGCAGGATACTGACATTAGTGATTTTACACATCCAGATGAGTGTTTGTCGTAAGCAAATGAGTACGGAAAGGCAGTGCCAAATATTTTAGAGAGCCAATTATGATACATGTAAATAAAACGGATAATCATATCTGGTAAACACTAATGTGAGTGCAGTGTGCAAACAACAATCTTCTACAATAAAACGACACAATTTAGAACGCGGCAGAAAAAAAAATCATAGTCAACGGAATACGTAAGTTCAAATTGTCTCCTGTCCCATTATGTATTTTTGTGGTGTATTCTGATTATGTACTTCAGTTGCTTCTTGAAAATTCCAGAAGTAGTAGCCTCAGTGCATGGTTTTCAAACAAAAAGATGTCCGTAGACAGTGCAACTACAGGTGTCAGTACCTTCAGCGTACATTTATGATCATTACTGTGGTCAGCAGATGTAGTAAAAGTGGTCCAGTTCGTCAACTTTAGTCTACAGATTGCGCAACACCTGCCAATGATGAAATCTCTTTCTGTGTAAGAGTTGTGGAAAGGGAAGACACAGTACGAACATAGTCAGCTATATTCCAGCGAGATTTAAACCCAATGCTGCGTTGCCTGTATTAAGGAGGAAGGTAGGTAATTCAGGCACTTAGCGTGAGGTGATGTGGAACAAGTATGACTCAAAAGGAATGACAGGTGTAATAACGCTTAATTCGACTGACCTACTCATAACTTGACAGTCGCATAACTTGGCAATTCACCCCTTTCCACAAATATTGATCTCCATTTACTCTTACTTGTGGAATCCTACGCCGAAGCATTGTTTTCGAAATACGTTGTTTGGAGGGTGAAGACGTCCACTGGTGACCCCATTCCGTAGGCTGTGTCAAGCCGCGCTGTAAGAAGCGTCGCGTGCGCTTGTTTTAAGCCGATTTAGCTGAACAGGTGAGGCTTTATAACTGGAAAGCCAACAGGTCGCAAGTCAAAGCACTGTGAGCGACTCTGCAATGGGCAGACGATTCGGGCCACACACAAAACATTTCAAGCGTCCCGCGTTTGCTGGACCATCACAAAGCGGAGATGGTTTCTCTGATGACAGACCGTGAGCTATCACGTCTGTTGGTCAAAAGGTGATGTAGCCCTCTTCTCGCCCCCCCCCCCCCTCCCACCTTCCCCACCACTCCCTATGGTGCTCAACAGTTTTTAACACGAGCAATCACACACTGCAGCTTAACCCTGATGAGCTTGTTGGTAATACAGCAATAGAGCGCCTATGTGCAATGTGCCTTGTTGCAGCAACGTTTCGCTTACACTGTTCAGAAACATTTTCATCCGATACGTCACACATACAACAAATACCAGGGCGTATGCGTGTGAAGTGATTTAAAGTAGAACGACCATCTAAAACTAATCACAGCTAAGGCAGATCCCAGACACATTCATTGAAAGAAGCCTCAGGAAGCGTAGTCTATCTACGAAGGAGATAACAACCCGTTTCTCGACCGATACTAGGGTATTTCTCGTCACCCTCGGAGTGGCCACGCAGTTTGAGGCGTCATGTCACGGACTGCGCGGCTCCTACCGCCGGAGGTTAATGTCCTCCCTTGTGTCTGTGTTTGTGTAAGGTGGGGGGTGGAGGGGTAGGTCCCTAAATTGGATACTGCAGGCGGGTGAAAGGTCGCTGCTACTTCTGTACCAGGAGTTTCATCACACGAGCTAAGATGGTGTTAATTGACCCAAAAGTACCTCGTCCGATTGTCTGCGGGCGAATAACTTTCATCGCTGAAGTTTGGAGTCGATGGCAGGAGAGGTGTGGCGTGGAGTTAACGAACACCAGACTGTTATAACGGTCATCCCTCGAGTCAGTTGTTGTGGGCATCAAAAAATGGTTCAAATGGCTCTGAGCACTATGGGACGTACTGTCCGAGGTCATCAGTCCCCTAGAACTTAGAACTGCTTAAACCTACGTAACCTAAGGACATCACATACATCCATGCACCAGGCAGGATTCGAACCTGCGACCATATCAGTCGCGCGGTTCCGGACTGTTTGGCGTTTGTCGCAACGCTGGCGTTTGTCGCAACGCTGGCGTTTGTCGCAACGCTGGCGTTTGTCGCAACGCTGGCGTTTGTCGCAACGCTGGCGTTTGTCGTACGGTTAAAGGCGTCAGAGGAACGACGGTGTCTGAAATGCCATTTTATTAACGTGTTAGTTGTAGTGAATATTGTCTTCCCCGTGTGTTTAGGAAACATGCTGGGCTGCTCGGCCAAGCAATGGCAAGGAATGCTGGACTCTGCACCCAGAAGGTTTGAGTAGTTTTGCGGCAGGTCAGGCACCCTTCCTGGCAGCGAAGCAGCGCGGAGGCGGCAGCGGGACCCTGTGTGGTGGCCCACGGACGCGCAGCAGTGAACTCGAAGGCCTCAGCGGACTCAAATGGGACGTGCGCTGTACACACAGCACCTTCCAGTTGGCGGTTGTCGTGGAGGCGGAATCTCAGGGCTCTCTCGGCACACACAGCGTACAGCCACGAAGGATGTACACTTATCGCCTGGGAGGCGGCACCCAGACACCCACCCAACAAGTAGACGACAGTTTGGAGTCAGTCGGCTAGGCCCTTCACCACAGGAAGGCAACATAGGTCTGCATCTTCTACCAATAAGGGCTCCGAGGTCTCAGGAGCAACGACGTGGAACGACGAAGTCCACCCACAACCGGCAGGTTGCAGCCTTGTAATTGCCGTCTTCAGACAGGCACCAAGTAGCACATCACGGTTCGCCAGCAACACTAACCTGTTACTTGCGAAACTGTCATTTCGTCGGTATAGGTGAGGCAGGTGGAATGAACAGAGCCGTAGAGGACGAGCTGTCCGAAGCAGGCGTATTTAAAGCCAGAGATCACGCCATTGTAGAAGGTTAGCCAGCCATTTGCTCTCGTTTAAACACAAGTGTCAGCGATCCTGTCCGCACCATGGCTTCCCAAGTACAGACGGTTTTTCCTGCCTCTGCATTTCTCTTCAGTTCTGTCACGCCTTGGAGCAATGGAGCTTGGATGGTGCATGTTATTACTCACTATTGTCGAGTTCACAGAACGACGTTCTGGGTACCGTCACACTACACTATTCTCATGCTATAGCTCTGCTCGCTGTGTAGCAATGAGGCACGGGCTTTGCCCTGCTTTTGTAGTACAGGCACTCTTCGCATCCTGTAGATTACGGTTGTGTCACACGTTATGAGCTGGACTTCGTTTTTTTTTCTTTTCTTTGCCGTCTGTGTCGAGGGATAGCTTCCAAAATGTACTAATGCAACTGGAGAGAGAGTTGATATACTATACTATGTAAAAAATGGTTCAAATGGCTCTGAGCACTATGGGACTGCCGGCCGGAGTGGCCGAACGATTTTAGGCGCTACAGTCTGGAACCGCGCGACCGCTACGGTCGTAGGTTCGAATCCTGCCTTGGGTATGAATGTGTGTGATGTCCTTAGGTTAGTTAGGTTTAAGTAGTTCTAAGTTCTAGGGACTGATGACCTCAGGAGTTAATTCCCATAGTGCTCAGAGCCATCTGAACATCACACACATCCATGCCCGAGACAGGATTCGAACCTGCGACCGTAGCGGTCGCGCGGTTCCAGACTGTAGCGTCTAGAACTGCTCGGCCACTCCGGCCGGCCTATACTATGTAAACTGCTTAAACTGATGACCCAAAACATTATGACCACCTTTCGAACACAACACAGCAGCGATTCTGTGGGGCATTGTAGGTTTCCAGAAGTATGTGGCTCCACATGTCTACGCAGAGGTCATCCAATTCCAGTGGCCTGTGGGCACGAAGCGGCCGTCCGATAGCGGCCGAAATTTGTTTCATGGGGTTCAGATTAGGTGAATTTAATGTCCAGAACATCAAAGTTAGTTCACTACCATTCTCCTCAAACCACTGTAGCATAACTGTGGCTTTGCGACACCAACAGTTACTCTACTGGAATATGCCTTCGTCGTCGAGGAAGACATCAAGCATGAAGGGATGCAACTGGTTCGCAATAATGGTCACATTGTCCGTAAGTTTCATGGTGACTTAAATTAATACCACAGGTCCCATGGAAGCCCAGATGAACCTTCTCCATAGCATGATATATACGAGGGCAGTTCAATAAGTAATGCAACACCTTTTTTTTCTCGGCCAATTTTGGTTGAAAAAACCGGAAATTTCTTGTGGAATATTTTCAAACATTCCCGCTTCGTCTCGTATAGTTTCATTGACTCCCGACAGGTGGCAGCGCTGTACGGAGCTGTTAAAATGGCGTCTGTAACGGATGTGCGTTGCAAACAACGGGCAGTGATCGAGTTTCTTTTCGCGGAAAACCAGGGCATCTCAGATATTCATAGGCGCTTGCAGAATGTCTACGGTGATCTGGCAGTGGACAAAAGCACGGTGAGTCGTTGGGCAAAGCGTGTGTCATCATCGCCGCAAGGTCAAGCAAGACTGTCTGATCTCCCGCGTACGGGCCGGCCGTGCACAGCTGTGACTCCTGCAATGGCGGAGCGTGCGAACACACTCGTTCGAGATGATCGACGGATCACCATCAAACAACTCAGTGCTCAACTTGACATCTCTGTTGGTAGTGCTGTCACAATTGTTCACCAGTTGGGATATTCAAAGGTTTGTTACCGCTGGGTCCCTCGTTGTCTAACGGAACACCATAAAGAGCAAAGGAGAACCATCTGTGCGGAATTGCTTGCTCGTCATGTGGCTGAGGGTGACAATTTCTTGTCAAAGATTGTTACAGGCGATGAAACATGGGTTCATCACTTCGAACCTGAAACAAAACGGCAATCAATGGAGTGGCGCCACACCCACTCCCCTACCAATAAAAAGTTTAAAGCCATACCCTCAGCCGGTAAAGTCATGGTTACAGTCTTCTGGGACGCTGAAGGGGTTATTCTGTTCGATGACCTTCCCCATGGTCAAACGATCAACTCTGAAGTGTATTGTGCTACTCTTCAGAAATTGAAGAAACTACTTTAGCGTGTTCGTAGGCACAAAAATCTGAACGAACTTCTCCTTCATGACAACGCAAGACCTCACACAAGTCTTCGCACCCGAGAGGAGCTCACAAAACTTCAGTGGACTGTTCTTCCTCATGCACCCTACAGCCCCGATCTCGCACCGTCGGATTTCCATATGTTTGGCCCAATGAAGGACGCAATCCGTGGGAGGCACTACGCGGATGATGAAGTAGTTATTGATGCAGTACGACGTTGGCTGCGACATCGACCAGTGGAATGGTACCGTGCAGGCATACAGGCCCTCATTTCAAGGTGGCGTAAGGCCGTAGCATTGAATGGAGATTACGTTGAAAAATAGTGTTGTGTAGCTAAAAGATTGGGGAATAACCTGGTGTATTTCAATGCTGAATAAAACAACTCCTGTTTCAGGAAAAAAATGTGTTGCATTACTTATTGAACTGCCCTCGTATATACAACAAGGCGGTCTTCCATCTCGCGTTGTGACGTGTTCTAATGTTTTTGCTGGTCAGTGTACAGCATCGATGATAAACCATATTGACTACCGAGGCGCATTAGGAAAAGACAGCGGCTGTTGTGTGTATCTGGCGAAGTCACTAAGAATGTGTGAGTCGGCCATGAAATGAATTGTTCGTGGACATAAATTGGTTTTACACAACTGGAATTTTCGGAAAAAAGCGCGTCACCCAAATCATATTGTAGTACGGACGTGAATCAAACTGTGGCCCTCAAGAGAGATAACCACTAATTAAAAAAAAAGAATTGCGTCCTGTGGAACAAGGCGAGATATACTGGCTAAGACTGATTCCCAAAGTGGGTTATGTCGACCGCCTGGGATGGACTCTAACTTACAAGGGGTACAGTTCAGCGAAAAAAAGGGGGGTGCATTAGTTGTAAGTGGGGGTCCATGAGACAATGTCACTTGTGCAGCTCACAGCCAATATTCCGAAGAAATGTCTTGATTTTCGACACAACACAGCACGGCACAACAACCACTTCACTATGACAACCTACGCAAGCTTCTGTGTTACTTCGCTGAGGTTGGCACCGGCGGACACAAAATATTTAGTGGTACTAAATTTACTGACTTACGCCGATCTAGAACCATGAAGCCCTCGTTTATCTTTTTGTGAAAGGACTACAGTTGTGTCCCAGAAAAGTGAAAGTGAATCATTGTCATGTTGTTTTGGAGTGCTGGGGAAAGGCAAGTAATCATGTTGTAACAAATTTTCTTTTTGTAGTTCCGTTAAATGCTTAGAGACTCATCAATCATGACTTCAGGTTCAAAGGGTTGATTTGTTTGCTATGCCTTTCTCATATTTACCTAAATTCCTTAATTTGTGTCCACCGGTAACCCCTACTAAACATGGCCGAATATGAAAAGAAAAGTACAGTGTCGATTATTTAAAGTTTGGATTCATCCCACCATTATTGGCAAACTATGCCATTTATGCAGCAAAGCGTTAACGAATGACGCTATGAAACCAAGCAGACTTGAGATCGTCTGAAAATGTATACGCTGATAAAACAGGTAAAGTATTTGAAATAGTTCCAAAACGTTCCAAAACACGTAAAGAAAACTTAGAGACGCACGGAAGACAGTATGTTCTCTTCGGCGTTGCAAATGGATGATGGTTTCCAGGCGTCTTATGGCTCTGAGCACTATGGGACTCAACATCTGTGGTCATAAGTCCCCTAGAACTTAGAACTACTTAAACCTAACTAACCTAAGGACATCACACACATCCATGCCCGAGGCAGGATTCGAACCTGCGACCGTAGCGGTCACGCGGTTCCAGACTGAAGTGCCTTTAACCGCACGGCCACACCGGCCGGCCCCCAGGCGTCTTACAACATGACGCTACTCACATCAAAATGTGGAAAACTCCATACTGTCGGGGAGGAATTAATTTTTCCCTCCATGGGAAAGGTCTTAAAAACTGTTGTACCCAAATATGCTTACTATGTACTCACAATAATTCCTGTGAGCAACAACAAAGTTCAAAGACGTGTTGAAATGGCTCTAAGTACTATAGGACTTAACCTCTGAGGTCATCAGTCCCTTAGACTTAGAACTACTTAAACCTAACTAACCCAAGGACTTCAGACACATCGATGCCCGAGGCAGGATTTGAATCTGCGATCGCAGTATCAGCGCAGTTCCGGACTGAAGCGCCTAGAACCGCTCGGCCACAGCGGCCGCCAAGACGTGTTGATGAAATGAGTTAAGATACTGAAAGTATCTTATGTAATTAGCTGCAAACAACCCATTTTTACATACAACTGAACGAGTCAAATTTACCTAATAATAAAGCATTATTACTACTGTATGTTCGTTTTTTATGGAACAAGAAGTCCATAAAGAACTGCGGTTCTCGAGGACTTTGACAACAGACACTAAAGGTGAATCAATATTTAGTGTTTTGAATGTTATTTCATGGACAGAGTATTCCTTTTATCATATACATGGTGATTGACCTACTCCTACCTATGGGTTTTACCCACCGCAGAGTACCTTAGAACAACATGTGCAAGATTTTCATGTTCTCTCAGCAAACTATCAGTGCTACAGAAAAAGATGAACGGGACCTATTTGTCGGACATTTTATGTAGTTTCCTTTTGTTCTAATATACGTTTTTGCTATTGGCCGTAGTTTTCGAATTACTCAAGAAAAACATACAAAAGTGACCTTGAAAAGCGTTTTAGTAATTCGAAAACCGTGGTCTCTTGCGACACGTACCTTGGTACAAAATTTAACTTCATTAAATTTCCCACAAATAGGCCCTGTTCATTTTTTATGTAAGACTAATAGTTTGTTCATAGGAAACGACACTACGAAAATCTCGCTTGTGGTTTAGAAGACGATGCAAGTTGTATACACCTCATACGTAGGGGCAGCTGAATCACACGGTGGCATATCAGCGGCAGCAGATTGAGCATTTTCCATGTCAGGCCGCTAAAGTAGATACATAAACCATTTAAAACAAAACATCCCTGGAGTGCTTGCTGTTAGGGTCCTGCATGACCGAGTAAGCGAGCACAAAGTACGAGATGGGGCGAGCACACCCTAACTGGATAGGCTGCCCGCACTAGTTCTCGTGACCGAGCATAGAAGCCGTGACGGAATACGTAGCACCTAACTTCAAACACATTACGCGTGCCATTATCCGTGTGGGACTGCAGCCAGTACGGGCTTCTCATTTGTGGTGTGTGTGTGTCACTCTGTAATCATGCAGCGCGAGGAAGCCAGTGCAGTAAGACGTAAGATTGAAACCAATGTTTACACATTGAAGAAACGGGAAGGTCTAAAAAGCCAAGTATGGACTACATTTCTGTTAGTTGTAGACGAAAACAGTGCGTATACTGGATACGTATCGTGCATAAACTGCTCCACATTAGTGTGTTTCCAGTCGGAAACCACTCATTTAAAGAAACATAGTTGCAAGAAACCTCACAAAGATGCACCTCCTTCAGGGATACCGGCAGTAATAAAAATAGTATTACAGCAAAGTGTGTTGCAATGTGTGCTAACGATATGAGACCTTTTAATGCTGATTCCGGTGAAGGTTTCAGAGAACTAGGCAAAGAATTAATACATCTAGGTGCGCATTATGGAGAAGATAACGTGGCAGAAGTCAGCCAGTCAAATCCGGAACGCGCTAGTGATTTACTGATCAACAATAACTATAAACTTGTTTCTGTTGCAAACAAGTGAAAAGTGTGCAAGTTACGTCTGTAAATATTGAATGTTCTTTGTATGCTTTCTTTGTGAAGATGGTTGTCTTCTAGATTACAGCGACAACACTTATTCAGTGTTTCCTGTTTGGAAATGACACTCGTCTTCTATCCACGATTGTATATCATTTTACTTTCCAAGTGCTTTATGAATTTAGCCGTTCTAGTAGACGTTACTTTTGTGTTAAACGAGAGAGAGACAGAGATAAATACAGTGTGTGTGTGTGTGTGTGTGTGTGTGTGTGTGTGTGTGTGTGTGAGAGAGAGAGAGAGAGAGAGAGAGAGGCGTTGGATTTGCACAGCACAGTGCAGCGAGCCGGGGCGATGCGAGGTGAGACGTCAGCGGTGACCGGTCATGCTCGGTTATCCGCGTGTCCGGAATCCGGACATCAGACATGGGGCGAGTACGTGACCGAGCCGAGTCGTGTGGGGCCGGACACGAGCGGCTCGGTCCCCCGTCAACAGGCGAGCAGTGACCGGTCGAGCATTGAGCGTTGCAGCACTCTACTTGGAGTACACTTTGTCGTCCATCGAAAACATGTAGGTGCTAAAAATCTGAGTGGTAGAGTGCATAAATTTGTCCAATTTGTTATTAATGGAGTAAACAAAATTTGAAGCAACATATTCAACTGTAAGTTATTTGCGCAGTTAAGTCAAGAAAATGGCTAAAACTTTGATCGATTACTACCCCACTCTGTGCGCTGGGTGTCTTACGCTTCCGTTTGAAAAGTGTCTCGTTTCTTGAGACCACTTTAGAGTTTTGGGGTGCTAGAGATCAAATTTCAAAAGAAAATTTAATAAAGTGGAAACGAGACATTGCGAAATTAACGAATTCGTTTATTAAATTTAATGAGATCAACTTAGGTTACCTTCCAGTTACTGAGCGACAGTCTAGATTCGATAAAAATGAAGTCCATGATTTCAGTTTTTCTTGCCAGAATAGTGAAGCACAACATGGATGGCGTCAGTTTTCCCAGTGTTTCACAGTGGTTTCTGTGTTCGTAGTAATCACTGTGGTGGTGGTGGAAATAGTAAGAGCTTGCTGATTAACTCTGAAGTGGGTTACTTGCCCTACTAATCACGCAATGTCCCAAAGAATGTATTGGACATGAAACTGATGTTAAATGAGAGAAGCAATACCGTAAACTGGGTTAGAGTGCTGTTGATGATTTAGTGTGAAAACTACACTGAGATGATGTAGCTAAGAGATTTGCGTGGGTGCAGGGGAACTACTTAGGATAAAAGATATGCATGTACCAAGAAGGAGCGATATGGAACGGGCGGTTTTTTATTCTTTTTTATTTGGGGAAGGAGTATAACTGAAGAACAGTGACGGTGATGTTGACCGGGGACCGAAAAGAAACAAGAGCTGTAGTGCGTGGAAGGGAACAAAGCAGATGCTTAAAGGCAAAATAAGTTTTCAAAACTGAAATAATAAAAGGTATTAAATAATTGCACGTGTTATATATGAAATCAGTTGAAATTGCTATATATCTATTAACGAGCATTCTACCAAATCACGCACTCTGAAATTAGAAAATATAAAAATCACACGTTGATCCGGAATGTTGAACTGTCGAACTCAAGTACTCCAACGCAAAATGTTTGCCCACTGTTCTAACCTGGCAGCATAGCACAAGAGTAATGAATGAAAACATTTGTCGCTTTTATGATTGCAGTCTTGCAAAATTGCTTTTCTATAACGTTAATTTCCTACCGAAAATGGGTCTGTGAATAAACTTTATTACACGTTAGTGTATTTCAGGTGTGCAATTAATGGAGTTTGATATCATTCCGCGAATTTAGTCATCCTCTGTCCTGAATCTGTCCTTCCGACCACCCCTTTTCGATTTCTTTACATTTTCCCTGCAGCCATTTCACTTTACGGCCCGTCCACGGCCTATAAATGTTTTCAGTTGTAAGTGGCTTATTTATATTCGATGTATTTCTTTCCTTTCCTGAACATTTTTGTATCTCCTTGTTTCGTCGATCACCTGAAAAAATTACTGTGTTGCATCGGCAGGTACCTTCCTTGTACTTAATTTTGTCTACTCAACTTCTTCGACTCTCCTTTCTAAGGATGTACATTCTTTTTGAACTGAACTGCCTTATATATTCATTAGCGCAGGATTTACAGCCTCGAAGAACTTCAAAAGGGCATCGTCAAACCTCAATACTCCAGTAGCCAACATCGTTGTACATTGATTCTTTGTGGCTATTCTTTTAACGTTCAGCATACCTTTCATCATTACTAAATTGTGGTCTTAGTCTATCTGCTCCTGAGCAGGCCTTACAATCCAATATCTGATTTCGGAAACTCTGTCTCACCAGTGTTATAATCCAGCTGCTGTTTGCCCATGTATCTATGCATTTTCCAAGTGTATCTTCTTTTATAATTCTAGAACAGTGTATTTTATATTAATGGCATAAATTTATTTCAGACCTCAATGAAGGTGTCTCCTCTGTTCCTTTCCCTATTTTGATGTTCCAGTCACTCATGTATACAAAATTTTCATGGCTCTTTGGCACGGAGTTACTAGTTCAGTGCCACTATGTTCTGTTACTGTTGTGGTTATTTCAGTACGATGAGGGTTACATGCAGATCTCCATGCTAGTCTATTCTGTGCAAGCCCCCTTGATTTCTAAATAAATTTCTCAACCTACATCTTTCCACATCTGCCTACTATATTCAATCCTTTGTCTCCTTGTGTATTTTTACCTCTCACATCTCTTTCAATTACAAATGGATCATTCCTTGATGCATTAGGATATGTCATATAAACAGAGTCCTTCTTTTAGTCGAGTTGTGCCACAACTTTCTTTTTTTTCCCCCAGTTAGTTTCAGCCTCTTTCCATTAGTTACCCAATCTATCCATCTAATCTTCAGCATTCTTCTGTAGCACTACACTTCAAAAGCTTCTATTCCCTTACAGTCTCTACTACTTACCGTCCATGTTTATCTTTCGTACAAATATCTTTACAAAAGGGCTTCCCAACACAAATTAATCTTTTTTAGAAACGTTCATTCTTGCTATTGTCAGTCTGCATTTTGCGTTCTCCTACCTCCTCCTTTGTCTGCTATTTTGTTGCCAAAATATCAAAACTCATTCTCTACTTTTATTGCCACATTTAGTGATAAAATTCTCTCAACATCTCCTGATTCATTGAACGAAAATGTGGGCTCCAGCGCGCTAGATCGATTTGTAATCGCTCGATCTTCTATGACAGCAGCCATCGGATTAAAAGATAATTCAGTTTGCACTAATTCCCAGGAAAGGTTTACTCGCAGTACCATTTGTTGTTCGTTCCTCATTCCACTTCATGACGTCATGTGTCAGCTACTGCAACTTTGCGGGAAAGAGCCAGGAATGTTACAGTCTACAGCTGTCTGGTAATCCTCTATATATGGTGCAATTTATATGTTCTCCCCTGGTCATTACGCGTGGTACAATACATGTCAGTTGTCTGACACTGTCACTCTGACTAATGATATATGTGAGAAACTGAGGGTTTATTACGATAATGTTAGTTGTTTCCTCCGTTAATCCAGCTTGTTAAAGATACCAAGCCGACTCTCAGTACTCATCAATTGAAGGAGGTGGTTTCATGTAAGCACTAGAGATCACAAACGGATCGAGTAAGAGTCTAACATTAAGGGTTGCATAAATTAGAGATCAAGGCGCCACGGCTAGTACTGTACCGGATTCCTTTATTCCGAGAAAATGAGAAGACTGAGAAAGGTTGTGCAGCATTTGTTTCGCACTCGGTGATTCGTTCTCTCACACTCCGCGCGGGAGTGCTAGGGTAGTCGTTACTTAATACGGAAAAGTGCACAGTCTTGCTCTTGTGGCGTGTAACGAAGCTGTGTCTTCTTAGACTGTTTAGGGTGTAAGACGAGAATTAAATGATGCAGTGTATGCATTTGCAAATGTGCTCCACTAGAGGAACAGTGATGTCTGGAAAAAGTTCGATGCTATAGTACACACTTAGACGAAAAACATACGAAGTTCTTCCAACGCCAACAAAACGATTGTATTCTTGTTTATTCGACCTCCACCGTGAGAAAACACATGTACATGTATTTTCCGTCAAAGGAATACTGGACGCAGAGCATCTTCATTTCTGTGGTATCGATAGTTCCGATGCCACAGCGTAGATACACGCTCGTAGGTTGGCACTACGAGAGCAGACGAACTACGCCGACCACAGCGCCATCTAGCCGACGCTGTGGAGCTAAACGAGCGCCGCTCTGCTTTCTGCCCCATTTAATCAAGAATAGACGGCCTGGAAACATCGCTTCAACTTCAGTGCGTTGGCTTGCTATTCAGACTTTGTACTACTTACGACGGGAATACAGCTTCACAACCACGTGCTCATCATCGCAAAGTTATGTAACCATTTCTTAACTTGTTTTTTCCTATAGCAAACACCTTTAAATTTACACGCAGAACCGACGTGCTTTACCTCTCCTGCTCCTACTCGCTTCCTGCATTCAGTATATTTTGTAGATTACGAGAGCAAACCCACGCGCCGCCTTCCATGCGGGAGAGAAAAATCGCGCTTTTTCTGTATTATTTTGGCTATGGCAACTAACGTTTATGGGCTAATACACTGCCGTTTGTGAGAAGTGCAACATCGAGAAGGAATTACCCGAATAGCACCACGCTTGGTGGAAGTGGCGACGGGTGTGCAAGCAACACGTGATTCGTTTTGCAGCGAGATGGGGTACACTTAGGTCAGACAGAGTCGGGGTTGCTCCTAGTGTAGTCGGTGCAGAGCCGTCACGCGAAGTGGAAACAATACAGTGCGCGCCAGTATGTCTCGTTGACGTCAAAGTGAGCCGTATCGGCAAGTTAGCGAGCTCGAACGGGGCAGAGTGATCGGTCTCCGTGAACCGGGATTGTCGTACCATGACATTTCGGCTCGCACAGGGCATGGTGCTACGACAGTGATGAGTGTGTGGAAGCAGTGGATAGAGGAAGGTCGTACGCAGCGACAAGCGGGAACTGGACCACGGAACACGACCACAGCACGGGATGACTTATCACCTTGTCCGCATGGCCATTACTGTCCGTACAGCGTTATCCACAGTGTTGGCTCGTCGATGGAGCACTGCAACAGGCGTGAACTTGTCTGCGTCGACGGTTCGTCGCAGTCTGCTGCATTGGTTGCACGCATGCCATTACGTCGGCTTCCATTGTCCAGAAACCACAAGATCTCCGACTGCAATGGGCACGTGAACACCGTCACTGGGGTGCTGAGTGGAAACATGTAATCTTTCCGTATGAGTCACGCTTCAACGTGTCCTACAGAGATGGCCGCATACGTGTCTGTCGGTACCGTGATGAGCGCAACCTGGAGGGCTGCATTGTGGAGCGGCATAGCGGACAAACACCAGGTGTGATGGTTTGGGGCGCCATTGGTTACAGCAACCGACTTCGCCTCGTACGTATTTCGGGCACTTAGAACAGCAACCGGTACCTAACGGAGGTTGTGGAACCTGAGGTACTCCCCCTGCTTCAGGCACCTCCACAGGCCACATTTCAACAGGACAATGCCCAGCCACATATTGCGAGGAATGGACAGTCCTCCTCCGAAGAGCGACGAGTACCATTGCTTCAATGGCCTGTACGTTCGCCAGACATGTCGCCCATCGAACATGTCTGAGATACGGTAGGTCAGTACCTGGTGCGTCACGGTCCTCCAGTAACTGGTGTCACGGATTTGTGGGCTCGGATACAAACTGCGTGGAAGAAAATCCCTCAGGAACATATTCAGAACGTTATTGATACAATGCCACGGCGTATAGCAGCTCTAATTACAGCGCATGTTGGCCACACGACATACTGAATAGTAGGGCTCAAAGGACATGTACAGATTTCAAAAGGTAATCATCTGTTACTTGTCATGTACCTAACCAGTGCTATTAAATTAACTGAATTCATGCTTTTCCTTCTTAGTGTTGCAATTTCCACAAACGGTAGTGTAGCTGTTCATGTAGTTTATTGATTTCTGTATCTTTCCGAATACGACTGCAAATTTACTTTAATAATAAATTAGCATTTACAGACTGCACTTCATCCTTGTCATGTTCCCTTTTGGTGTCGTCACAGAGTCGATAACATGTCGAAACTGTAAGTGAACGTCATCATTAGACCTCCGAATGTTCATCATTTAATAAGTGTGTGTGTGTGTGTGTGTGTGTGTGTGTGTGTGTGTGTGTGTGTGTGTGTGTGTGTGTGTGTGTGCGCGTGCATTAGTGTTAAATGGGCAGCAGCGGAGACAGGCGAATCGAGTCAACGAGCACACGGTGACAGCGAGTTTCAAGATGGTGTCGTAAGGATCCGCTGACGAGTTTAAAGCGAGTATGCCGAGCTCATGTCTCATCTCTTCTAAACACCCGCATTCGTGATGAATTACACTTTCTCATGATTCTTCCGATAAATCGCGGCCTGGCGTCTGCCTTCCCCACGGCTAGATTTATGTGACAGCATCAGCTCAAATCAATACCGACAGATAATCCAAGGTCTGGTGTCCGGGTCCGGTCAGAGTAAGACCGAGAAGAGATGGAGACATCTTCGTTGCTAAAAGCGCATTTACGGACTCTGTGGAAGGTATACATCTCAGGGTGAACGAATACAAGAAGCTGGCCGTTCATCATGTGTTTCGATAGCGCGGACACCTACGAGGTATGTTCAAAAAGAAACTCGAAATTAGTATGGTTCATATGGCTCTGAGCACTATGGGACTTAACATCTGTGGTCATAAGTCCCCTAGAACTTAGAACTACTTAAACCTAACTAACCTAAGGACTTCACACAAATCCATGCCCGAGGCAGGATTCGAACCTGCGACCGTAGCGGTCGCGCGGTTCCAGACTGCGAAATTAGTAGTTTTTGTCTTACACTAGTACGATGTTTTCAATGTTGCTTAACATGTCTAAAAGGTATATTTTCACCGGTAGCCGTATCTGAAGTTTCGGCTACTGTCAGCTGTCAAGAAAGTTACATGTATTTCGGTGGTATCGGCGATTATTTATTTTATATCCATATGTATCACAACATTTCGATTAAATTTTTTTGTAAGAACGCAGTAAAGTGCAACAAGCTTTTTAAATGTTAAATATTTCTTTGTGACTCTGCTGTTAGTGAAACAAGGGTTTACGTGAGATATGAGCGTGTTGAAGAGGGCCGTGAAGACGTTGAAGATGACGAACACCTTGGATGTCAGAGAACATCGTCAACCTGTGAGATTGAGTAATACGCGAAAGAAATGATTACGATCATGATCGGAGAAATCGCTGATGATATTGTTATATTAATTGGCTATGCATTTTTCGTTTTTTCCCTATGAAATGTGTGATAGCAGAATTTATTCCAAAATTGTAGAATTTCAGCAAAAACAGCGGCAGATGCGAGTTGCTCAGGAGTCCCTAGATGAATTCAGCAACGAAGCCGAACTACTGAGACGTGTCACAGTAAAGTGACGAAACATGGATTTGCAGAAGTGACTTCCAAACTAATCCTCAATCGTCGCAGTTAAAGTATGCTGATTTGCAAAGGCCGAAAACAGCTCGACAAGGGTGATTGCATGTGACGGTTATGACGGTTATGCTCACAGTGTTGTTGTGTTTTCGAAAGATAAATAAGGACTAATACGTATAAGTTGAAAGCCATTTGCGTGAAGCAGTATTAAAAAAAATCTTGGCTGTGTGGCCAAAAATTCATGCCTTGTGCACCACGATGCGACTGCTCACACATCATAGCTCGTTCTTGAATTTAGATGACAAACAATACTGTAAAACACCCGACGTCTACACTACTCGCCATTAAAACTGCTACACCACGAAGATGGTGTGCTACAGACGCGAAATTTAACCGAAAGGACGAAAATGCTGGGGTATGCAAATGATTAGCTTTTCGGAGCATTCACACAATGTGGGCGCCGGTGGCGACACCTATAACGTGCTAACATGAGGAAAGTTTCAAACCGATTTCTCATACACAAACAGCAGTTGACCGGCGTTGCCTGGTGAAATGTTGTTGTGATGCCTCGTGTAAGGAGGAGAAATGCGTACCGTCACGTTTCCGACTTTGGTAAAGGTCGGATTGTAGGCTATCGCGATTGCGGTTTATCGTAAAAAATGGTTCAAATGGCTCTGAGCACTATGGGACTTAACATCTGTGGTCACCAGTCCCCTACAACTTAGAACTACTTAAACCTAACTAACCTAAGGACATCACACACATCTATGACCGAGGCAGGATTCGAACCTGCGACCGTAGCGGTCACGCGGTTCCAGACTGAAGCGCCTAGAACCACACGGCCACACCGGCCGGCGCGGTTTATCGTATCGCGACATCGCTGCTCGCGTTGGTCGAGATCCAGTGACTATTAGCAGAATATGGAATCGGTGGGTTCAGGAGGGTAATACGGAACCCCGTGCTGGATCCCAACGGCCTCGAATCATTAGCAGTCGAGATGACAGGCATCTCTTCCGCATGACTGTAACGGATCGTGCAGCCGCGTCTCGATCCCTGAGTCAACAGAAGGGGACGTTTGCAAGACAACAACTATCTGCACGAACAGTTCGTCAACGTTTGCAGCAGCATGGACTATCAGCTCGGAGACCATGGCTGCGGTTACCCTAGACGCTGCATCAGAGACAGGAGCGCCCTCGATGGTGAGCTCAACGACGATCCTGGGTGTACGAATGGCAAAACGTCATTTTTTCGGATGAATCCAGGTTCTGTTTACAGCATCATGATGGTCGCATCCGTGTTTGGCGACATCGCGGTGAATGCACGTTGGAAGCGTGTATTCGTTATCGCCATACTGGCGTATCACCCGGCGTGATGGTATGGGGTGCCATTGGTTACACGTCTCGGTCACCTCTTGTTCGCATTGACGGCACTTAGAACAATGGACGTTACATTTCGGATGTGTTACGACCCGTGGATCTACCCTTCATTCGATCCCTGAGAAGCCCTTGATTTCAGCAGGATAATGCACGACCGCATATTGCAGGTCCTGTACGGGCATTTCTGGATACAGAAAATGTTCGACTGCTGCCCTTGCCAGCACATTCTCCAGCTCTCTCACCAATTGAAAACGTCTGGTCAATGGTGGCTGAGCAACTGGCTCGTCACAATACGTCAGTCACTACTCTTGATGAACTGTGGTATCGTGTTGAAGCTGCATGGGCAGCTGTGCCTGTACACGCCATCCAAGCTCTGTTTGACTCAACGCCCAGGCGTATTAGGGCCGTTATTGTGGCCAGATGTGGTTGTTATGGGTACTGATTTCTCAGGATCTATGCACCCAAATTGCGTGAAACTGCATTTCTTCTTGGCGTAGCAAGTTCAATGGCCAGTAGTGTATATTCACCAGAAATCGCCCGAAGTGAACTTTTTTCTGTTCAGAAAACTAAAGAAAAGCGTAAAAGCACTCGTTTCGCAAGCATAGATGAGATAAGAATCGCATCGCTGAAAGAGCAAAAAACAATCCCAAAGGCAGGCCCATTTGTGATTCAGTATTTAAGAAAGCGCTGAGTTAAAAGAATAAGACTCAGTGGGGACTATTTTGAAGGAGACAACATTGATGTCGACAAATAAATAAAAACTGCTGTGGTCATTGGTCCCTAGGCTTACACACTAGTTAATCTAACTTTAAACTAACTTAACTAAGGACCACACACACACACACACACACACACACACACACGCCCGAGGCAGGACTCCAACCTCCGTCGGGAGGAGCCACGCGAACCGTATCAAGGCGCCCGAGAGAGCGCGGCTACCCCCGCGCTGCCGTTTGTGGTTTACTTCGTTTAGCGTCCTGTTAGGCTTTTCGTGTCAGATCATTTGTAGGTACTTTGTTTTGTTGCTCATTTGTTTTTTAAAAAGGTGCAGCGGGCAAGCTAGAAATCTAGATACATAGTGACTCTGTCCAGTGACTAGTCTCTTTCGTGTAGTCAAAGGATATCGGGGCTGTTAATCTACACTCCTGGAAATGGAAAAAAGAACACATTGACACCGGTGTGTCAGACCCACCATACTTGCTCCGGACACTGCGAGAGGGCTGTACAAGCAATGATCACACGCACGGCACAGCGGACACACCAGGAACCGCGGTGTTGGCCGTCGAATGGCGCTAGCTGCGCAGCATTTGTGCACCGCCGCCGTCAGTGTCAGCCAGTTTGCCGTGGCATACGGAGCTCCATCGCAGTCTTTAACACTGGTAGCATGCCGCGACAGCGTGGACGTGAACCGTATGTGCAGTTGACGGACTTTGAGCGAGGGCGTATAGTGGGCATGCGGGAGGCCGGGTGGACGTACCGCCGAATTGCTCAACACGTGGGGCGTGAGGTCTCCACAGTACATCGATGTTGTCGCCAGTGGTCGGCGGAAGGTGCACGTGCCCGTCGACCTGGGACCGGACCGCAGCGACGCACGGATGCACGCCAAGACCGTAGGATCCTACGCAGTGCCGTAGGGGACCGCACCGCTACTTCCCAGCAAATTAGGGACACTGTTGCTCCTGGGGTATCGGCGAGGACCATTCGCAACCGTCTCCATGAAGCTGGGCTACGGTCCCGCACACCGTTAGGTCGTCTTCCGCTCACGCCCCAACATCGTGCAGCCCGCCTCCAGTGGTGTCGCGACAGGCGTGAATGGAGGGACGAATGGAGACGTGTCGTCTTCAGCGACGAGAGTCGCTTCTGCCTTGGTGCCAATGATGGTCGTATGCGTGTTTGGCGCCGCGCAGGTGAGCGCCACAATCAAGACTGCATACGACCGAGGCACACAGGGCCAACACCCGGCATCATGGTGTGGGGAGCAATCTCCTACACTGGCCGTACACCACTGGTGATCGTCGAGGGGAAACTGAATAGTGCACGGTACATCCAAACCGTCATCGAACCCATCGTTCTACCATTCCTAGACCGGCAAGGGAACTTGCTGTTCCAACAGGACAATGCACGTCCGCATGTATCCCGTGCCACCCAACGTGCTCTAGAAGGTGTAAGTCAACTACCCTGGCCAGCAAGATCTCCAGATCTGTCCCCCATTGAGCATGTTTGGGACTGGATGAAGCGTCGTCTCACGCGGTCTGCACGTCCAGCACGAACGCTGGTCCAACTGAGGCGCCAGGTGGAAATGGCATGGCAAGCCGTTCCACAGGACTACATCCAGCATCTCTACGATCGTCTCCATGGGAGAATAGCAGCCTGCATTGCTGCGAAAGGTGGATATACACTGTACTAGTGCCGACATTGTGCATGCTCTGTTGCCTGTGTCTATGTGCCTGTGGTTCTGTCAGTGTGATCATGTGATGTATCTGACCCCAGGAATGTGTCAATAAAGTTTCCCCCTCCTGGGACAATGAATTCACGGTGTTCTTATTTCAATTTCCAGGAGTGTATTTACCTTTATCTCTATTGGAAGTCTATCAGTTTTTGAACCATGTGCTGATGGTCAGGTCCGCCTGAATTTCGGAACAATTTTCTAGCGACGTGACTTCTCTGCGTCCAATGCTCTTCTGGCAGCGTTGTACCATAGGTCGCTGGAGGAGCAAAGCCTTCTAGGAAAAGTACGCAGGTCATTAATCTTTTCGAGAAGGCTTGTCGGACAGACGCACAAAACTATAGGCCTTCATTGCCGCCGTCGGTTTTTTGTAGAATTTTGTAACATATTTCATGCTCGTGTATTATGAAATTTCTGGAGACTGAAAATCTCTTCTGGAGGAAGCAACATAGGTTCCGAAAACAGATAGATCGTTTGACACCCAGCTCGGTCTCGGAAGGCGGTAGATAACGGCGGCCATGGCTGACGCCGTGTTGCTTGACATCCGGAAGGCGTTCAAAACATTTCCGCACCATCCCTAATAACCTAAATACGAGCGTAGGGAAAACAGGCCTGCTTTGTGATTGAAGAATTATAGAAAACAAAATACAGCATGCCATTCTAAACGGAGAGAAATCTACAGCTTCAGCGTATCCCAGGCAAGTGTTATAGGACAGTTACTTATCACAATATTTGCATAAACGATCTAATGGATGAGGTCGACAGTTCTATGGGGCTTCTTGCGGAAGATGTTATATACAGAGAAGTCGTGACTATTAAAAATTGCACCGAAATGCAGAACGACCTGCAGAGAATCGACAGTTGTCACAGCGATTGGCAGTTGAGACACAACAAATATAAATTTAATGTATTGGGTATATATTGGCAGAAATACCCGTTGTTGTATGATCACAAGGTTCCAAAAAAATCCCTGCGAATACTCAAGTCCATTAAATATCTGGCAGGATGCATATGGAGCGATTTAAAATGGAATGTACACACAAAACTATCGCAGATAAGGCAGAAGTTACACTGAGATTCTGTTTTCCTTTGCTTTATCCCGTGCCTTTATGGGGTCCGCAAGCTATTCTGGATTTAGCAGTGTTAGTGGTATAGGGTGGTCGGATTCTCTTCCTGTCGCCATATGCCAGACAGACACGCATGTGAAGAATCCGCAGGAAGTACCTGTAGTCCGTCCACGAAATAGGTAGCTTACGGAACCCATACTTGAACATTGCTCTTCTGTTTGGGTTTCGTACGAGATAAAATTAATAGCAGGAGTGGAGAAGATCCAAATAAGAGTAGTATGATTCGTTACAGGTGAATATAGTAAGTGGCTGACGCTGCAAGAGAGGAGCTTTGTATCACGATACGGGTTACTTCTGAAAGTCGGAGGGAGTTCGGATCTAAAAGAGTCAAGCGATAGATTGCTTCCTTCTGTGTATTTCTCACGAAAAAACCATAAAGGTAATGTTAAAATGATAGCTCACACCCAGGCTTACCATCAATGTATCTTCCAGCGGACCATTCGTGACTTGAACACTATAACAGGAAATGGGGTGGGTTTGGAGGATCAAGTGACATGTTACACATGGTGGCTTGCGGCATATAGATGTTACTGAAGCAGTACACTAAGGTGACGGAAGTCATAGGTTACTTTCCAACATGATGTCGAAGCTTCTTTTGCACGGCGTAGTGCAGCAACTCGACGTGGCATGGACTCAGCAAGTCGCTGGAAGTCCCCCTCACAAATATTTAACCATACTGCCTCTATAGCCGTCCGTAATCCTAAAATTTTTCCATTGCAGGATTTTGTGGGCGAATTGACCTCCTGATTACGCCCTACAAACGTTCGACGGGATTCATGTCGGCCGATGTGAATGTACAAACCGTCAGCTTGAACTGTTCAGAATGTTCTTCAAACCAATCGCGAAAAGTTGTCACCTGGTGACATGGCGCATTGTCAGTCATAAAAGTTCCATATTTTTTTGAGAACATGAATTCCTTGAATGGCTGCAGATGGTCTCCAAGTAGCCGAGCATAACCATTTGCAGTCAATCACAGGCTCAGTCCTGCCAGAGAACCCAGTCCATTTCACGTAACCACCACCCACAAGATTATGGAATCAGCACCTGCTTGCTCAGTGCCTTGTTGACAACTTGGGTCCATGGCTTCTTGGTTTTTGAGCCACACTCGAAACCTACCATCAGCTCTTACCAACTGCAATCGGGACTCAACTGATCAGGGCAGGGTTTTGCAGTCGTCTAGGATCCAACCGATATGGTCACGAGCCCAGGAGAGGCGCCGCAGCGGTGTCGTGCTGTTAACAAAGGCATTCACGTCGGTCGTCTCCTGCCATAGCCTATTAACCTGAAATTTCGTCTCACTCTCCTAACGGATACGTTAGTCGTATGTCGCACATTAATCTCCGTGATTATTTCACGCAATGTTGCTTGTCTGTTAGCGCTGACAACTCTACGCAAACGCCGCTGTTCTCGGTCGTTAAGTGAAAGCCGTCAGTTACTGCGTTGTCCTTGGTGAGAGTTAATGCCTGAAATTTGGTATTCTCGGCACGCTCTTGACACTGTGGATCTCGGAGTACTGAATTTCGTAATGATTTCCGAAACAGAATGCCGCATGCGTCTAGCTCCAACTACCATCCCACTTTCAATCTGTTACTCCCCATCGTGCGGCCATAATTACGTCAGACACCTTTCCACGTGAATCACCTGAGTACAAATGACATTTCCGCCAGTGCACTGCCCTTTTATACCTTGCGTACGCGATACTATTGCCATCTGTATATGAGCATATCTTTATCCCATGACTTTTGTCACCTCAGTGTATAAAGTCGAGGCTGCTGTTCGTGATCCAACACGGTTTTTCTTAAGAATTAATGAAATACGTCAGCTTTGTGTATATCAGTCATGTGGATGACTGCGATGAGAACTTGTAAGTGAAACGAAAATTCATTGAGAACACTGGGTCGAAATATGAAAGGCGTTTTTTTTTTTATTTATTTGCAAGCATTACGCAACTTTTATTTGCGGAGTACGAGTTCGTTCTCTCTCTCTCTCTCTCTCTCTCTCTCTCTCTCTCTCTCTCTCTCTCCCCCCCCCCCCCCCCCCCCCTCTCCAGTATCAACGTTTACTGTTAGGGAATGTGTGTAGTATATTGTCGTTTGACAGAAGTCAAAGAAGAGAGTGTGTGAAACTAGGAATTGGCTCGTAGTTCAGTACTTCAGGCTCTGCGGGATCCATAACCTTAGTCTTACTCTAAAGTCCCTATCAGCCGAAAGACTCGCGTTGTGTAGTTCTATATAACAATCGGACCCATTTACTTTTTCTATAATTGGATTTTGTAAGTTTTCGTACAGCCGTTAATATTTTACGATATTGTCTCGAGCAGTAGCTTACATAGCTACACGATGGTAGCATGATTGTGTATGTTTTCCTATAGGCGTGGGCCCAGTTATGAGCCAAGACATTGATCACTGCCCATCGCGAGATTGAATGTCTTTTGGTGGTGCTGAAAGTATATGACACGATGATAAAAGTTTATAAGCGAAGGAAAGACATTGGGGAATCATTGTAGTGACTGTATTGATCGCAAATGGTTAAATCCACTGACAAAAACGACTTCGACAAAGGGAGATTATTGTGGCCCACCGTCTGTATACGAGAATCTCGGGAAACGGCAAAGCTGATCGGCTGTTCGTGTCCCACTATCGCAGAACCTATGAAAAATGCTTGAGGGACGGTGAAACCATAATTAGGTATCAAGATGTTGGGCCTAAGTGAGGTGAGGAACATTGACCTGGAATTCCATGGGACCAGTCAAAGTAATCGAAGACGCCATTACAGCTGTGGACCATGTGAACATTATTGCGGATCACCTGCATCCCGTCATCCTTGATGTCTACCGCGACGGTGATAGCATCATCTAGCAGGATAACTTTCCGTTTCAGAAGGCCAGAGTCGTGCTGCAGGGGTTTGAGGAGCAAGATATTGAACTCGTGTTGATGTCCTGGCTACCAAATGCCCTTGGTATGAACCTGAAGGAACACGTGTGGGACGATATTAGGCGTCAGCTCCGCTCCCACAAACCCCCAGTCCCTATCTTAAAAGCTGACACGATCCAGCAGAGAACTCCGAGGTGGCTAAGATGTTAGTATTTGCCATCTTCGAATTATTTATTTCAGATTTTATCGTGTGTTTCTCTAAAGTTCACGGTAATAATTTTCACTGAACTCACCGTGATGGGACTTACTTTTATTTAATTAATTAATTAAGTATAGCTTTTCGCATTCTTATCGGAAGGTTATGTTTTCAGCACGATAGCACTACCGACTGCGGAGGATATCATCATAACAACTGCAAAACGGACCAGCTTACTCAAGATGTTAATTCAGGAACGGACTAACCTCGCCTTCTTGCCACGCCCCCACCCCTCCCCCGCCCACCGGGCAAAGCGCGTGTGTACACGCGCACACACGGATGCACACGCACAGTGAAACGGTGTTGCTCTGTGTATCCGTACGACTCCATGGTCACTGCTCACGGGCGGATAGAACCGTGTGTTTCAGATGAATAACGTTCATGCCAAAGCGTGAGAGGGAAATTACAACGTTTCCCGTCATAAAAATCTGTAGTAGTTTCTGCCGTGACGCGTTACTATGTCGGACACTGTAATTGTGTAGTTTGTAGTCTGCAGAAGGTTGAGTGTGGGTAGCTACGTTGAATGGACCACAAAGGTAAATGTTAGGAAACTGCACTTGATTCTTCCTTAGATAATCGTGTGGACACTGGCTTACCACATCTTCTAAAGCTACCTCGATGTTGCTATTGAATGTCTTCTCCATAGGCCGCACGTCGTAACGTGCGATTTAAAGCCTGAATTTTGGAGTGGCGTTCAGGGACACTACTACAGTACTACAATAAAATGTCGACACTTGAGATGGCACCTCATTTATTAATAGAAACCGAAATGAAGAAAATGCATTTTGCACAGTCAGCTCTAGGTGATACCGAGTTTTAACTCTTTAATTAGTGTAACAATCGCTGAATTTGATTATAATCCTTACAGTACCATAATATTCATAAGACATTTTACTGCATCTGTTCCGCTGTTTCTTCAGCTCAAACCGTCGCACTATTCAGAATATCACTTATTATCTGCTTGTGTTCACAATCTGAATGGCACTGTTGGACTAGGATTGGCTATACTAAATCATCGTCACCTGTTCGCGCAGGGCCCAATTTTGTGATTGGTTGGTTAAATCCACCATCTTTGCAGGTTAAATTTAGTAACTGAAATTGTAATTATGTAAAGTCTTCTGCATCGTCAGATTTGTTTCTTAATCATTCAGAATATAATACTAAAAGTTACAAATAATGGTGCAAAAACGTTTTTCGGAACTCTCTGCTGTCTGTAGTTACTCCAGGACAACTCGGCCTGTTCTCACTACTTTCCCGCACTGCCGGTCCCTGTGGCATGACCACGTCTCACTTGTGGAGTGGGTAACCTAGCTTTTCTACTTTTTCACTTAGCTACACCAGCGTATGCATTTCAGTACGGTCCAATAAATTGTGATCGGCCGTATGGCATAAATCCCCAAACGTCATGCCATTAGACGTTTCAGAGAGGTTTGTTGTTGAGCCCAAGTCACTAGCGCGCGGTTTGGTAAGGAAGCTGCACTTCATCACATCTCCAACTGTAATTGTCAAACTACTTAAGATAACATCTTCCATTAACAAGGCTGGCACGGCAATTTGCCTTCGGCCTTAGAAACATCAGCTGCAGAGACGAGTTTTACAATGATGTGATTCCTTTCTTATCCATCCTATAATTCTTCACCACCAGGCTCGCACGACACGCGAGATTTTTCCAAAAGACAGACAGAGATACTTTAACTAAAGGAAAGCAGATGAAACCTGTCGATAACCAAGCGCCTGAGGACACTTGAGTAAAGCACAGCCATTCCTCTTACAAATGAGTTTTTTTGTTGGGATGCTACCTTCTTGACGACTTAAAAGTTCAGACAAACACTTCAAGTAATTCGCAGCCTTGTACAGGACTAAATCTGACATAGAATCCGCTGGGAACCAGCAGCCGTCATTGATAGGTGCCACAACAAAGGGCAAACAAGAGAAAAACATGTTACACGGCAGCCGCCATCTAGCTTCTTCACAAGTCGCAAAAAATCTTCACACTGTACGAAGACTGGGAAGTGCGGTTACAGTGTCGATTGTTCATTGGACGAGATTAAAAACTGAGACTGCCAATGACCAGACGAAACAATGGAAAAATTCAATGAGTTGCAGGACAGAGTAGGAGGGAGGAAGTATGAGATGAGACAGACAGTGACTGATGGATAATTGAACATTTGACTCATAACATGCTTCTGAAAAAGTGTTTTTGTGATGCTTTGCGCAAAGCATTCTAACTTTGCTTTCTCGAATCGTGTTAACTTGCTGTCAACTCCATTTTCAGGCTTTGAGTCAGATTTCTGCATTCATCTCACTGTGAGATACTCGATTTCCAATCCATGCCGAATAGACTTCCTTTCGGTCTGATCCTTGAATTTTTAAACATTTGACTGCGTTTTCATGACTGACCTCAACTTCCAATTACTACTCTGGCACCACCTTTGCGAGGTAATCACCGTTGATTGCCCACTATCTTTCTACTTGGCATTTGAAATCCATTTTTCGAGATAATGAAAAGTTTTCACCGCAGTATGCAAGAAACCACACAGCTAAACTGACATAAGGGAAGACTCTCGCCTGGCCGGCCGCTGTGGCCGAGCGGTTCTAGGCGCTTCAATCGGGAACCGCGCTGCTGCTTCCGTCGTGGGTTCGAATCCTGCCTCGGGCATGGATGCGTGTTCTGTCCTTAGGTTTAAGTAGTTCTAAGTCTAGGGGACAGATGACCTCAGATGTTAAGTCCCATAGTGCTCAGAGCCATTTGAATCATTTAAACTCTCGCCTGGCACCAGAACAGGGTTTGTTACCGCATACCCACCCTCGATGCTGTCACTAGGGCAGGAATATTACTGGCACAGCAAAGTACTGGAGCCACTGAAGCAGCAATGGTCTGGATTATTACAAATCCGAGTCTGGCACGGCGTCACTACCGTGGCCTACGTGAAGAAGGATTTTCTGTTAAAACAGGGGTGGAGTGAGCCATCATAAATACTGCCTATTTCAGCTACGCAATGTCTGTCGGTTGGTTAGTGGCTTGATTTGGGGGAGGGGACCAAACAGCGAGGTCATCAGTCCCATCGGATTAGGGAGGGATGAGGAAGCAAGTCGGCCGTGCCCGTTCAAAGGAACCATCATGGCATTAGCCTAAAGCGAATTAGGGAAATCACGGAAACCAAAATCAGGATGACCGGACGCAGGTTTGAACCGTCGCCCTGTCGAATGCGAGTCCAGTTTGCTACCCACTGCGCCACCTTGCTTGGTAGGCAGTGTCTGTCACTCCCTGCTGAGAACTAAACGAAAGTCATCAACCTGATGTGGGTCATCCAGCCTGCTGTTACTAAATGCTGCCTTCACTAGTTGTATAACTATGGGCTGCTCCTAGATTCAGATGAAGCTGGGAGCTGAATTGACGCCTTCCAGCTGGAGGGTCATCTGCTGACTTCGTGGCATATCTATCCAGGGAGCCGTGGTTCACACCTGGGGATGATCAACTGTCAGGCCACCGCCTGCCCTGTGTGGGCACTCTCAACTACTACAGGGTTACATCTGCAGGCCATTGTTGCTGCATCCTATGCACAGTGTAGGGAAGCAGCCTCCTCACGGCATAGTAAATTCACATCAGTCTTTCCATTGTGTGCCAGCCAGTCCGCTGTAACTAGCTCTGACGTCATAAATGTTGCGCAATACTTAAAAAATCAAGTAAATAACCTAAAATGTTTCTAGCATGTCAGGAGTAATACTAAATTAATATGTGTTGAATATCACTTTAACCATTTTCGAAATTTGGATGTTTTTCTGTAAAAATCATTGGCGCAACAGAAAAGAGCTAGAGACTTAAAAATTTATATTTAGATTCCTTTTTCATAATAATTTAATAGAAACAGTACTTTGGATTTCACAAATTAAAATTTTAGTGGAAATTCATGATTTTCTGGTTTTTGACTTAAAAATTAAGGAAGCAAGATAGATTAAGTAGGCTAATAAATAAGGCTAGGATGTTTATATTTAAGTATAACGAAGATCCGCTATAATCATAAAGATGTGAGAAGTTTTATTTGAATAACTATAAAACTATAGTGATAGCGTATCTCCAAAGGGCAAGTTCAGAGCTCGTCTACTGCGTTTAGTGTAATTAAATTAATTCTTTCGCCTAAACTATTTGACTTAGCCACGTCAAATTTTTATTATGATTACTTACCTGTTTGGTGAATGCGCATATAAATTGAGAGCTTCATCTGCCATCAGCAAAAGAAGCTATGATTTATTCAATAACTTAATGTGGTGCATTACTAGTCCAGCGGCTAGTCGGGAGAGCCGATTTGATCAGGCGTTCCCTTAGCCGTTTTTTTTTTTTTTTTTTTTTTTTTTTCCATTTATTGAACTTCAATTCCCCCCAAAGGGGGCGGGCTGGCAGCAGCTTAGTATGCCGCTCTTCAGCCGACAGATTTTGTGACAAAGATCAAGAGAACAAATAATAAAAAACAGGCGATAAAATCGGAGACTTAGAGAGTAACAAGGCGAAAAGAAATCATGGAACTTAAAACAACAACACAGGGATGATGACGCTAATAAAAATACATACGAAGCAGACAGGGAAAACAATAGACAATTAAAAAAAACACGGCGACAGTCTGGATTCTGTTCGCAAAGGACATAAAATTCACACCTAGCGACAGCATGGTTTCTGTTCGCAACATGAGAAAGACAAACAACACTGAATAGTCACTGGAACACTGCACTAAAAAGTTGGCAAATGTGACACCACAGTCGAGAGCAGGTGGGGGGAAACTGGACAGAAGATGGGAAAACAAAAAAGAGGGGAAAGGAGAGTAAAAGCGAAGGGGGGAGCCGGGAAAGGAGCTTAAGGAGGATGAGGACCCATAAGAGGGGTGGGGGGCAGACGCGACAGGGAGTGGGGTAGGCAGAGGAGGGGAATACAAAAGGACTGGGGGGGGGGGAGAAGGGAGGTAGGGAGAAAACAGGACGGAAGGGGGAGGGGGGAAGAGGGAGCCCAGGAAAAGGACAGAGGAAAGGAGGGGGATTGAGGATCAGAGTTGATAGGAAGGATAAATGGAGGGAGAGAGGGCATCATCTGGGAGGGGGAGTTGACAGAAGCCACCTTGGGAAAGGAGATGGAGGGTGTAGAGATGGAGGGTAGGGGGGACACAACGGTGAAGACGTGGCAGGGGGCGGGGATGGGAGAGGAGAGGAGCAACCAGGGGGTGAGGGGGTTCAAGACGGCGGGAGGTGTAGAGGATGCGGATATGTTTGAGGAATAGGAGCAGATGGGGGAAAGGAATGAGATCATAGAGGATCCGCGTGGGGGACGGGAGGCGGATACGGAAGGCGAGGCGGAGTGCATGACGCTCAAGGATCTGGAGGGGCTGATAGAATTTGGGGGGGGGGGGGGGGGCAGATATCCAGGCAGGACTGGCATAACAGAGGATGGGACGGATGAAGGATTTGTAGGTGTGGAGGATGGTAGAGGGGTGCAACCCCCATGTCCGGCCAGAGAGGAGTTTGAGGAGTCGGAGGCGGTTGTGGGCTTTGGATTGGATGGAGCGGAGATGAGGTATCCAGGTGAGGTGACGGTCAATGGTGAGGCCAAGGTAGGTGAGGGTGGGGGTGAGGCGGACAGGACGCGCGCAGACAGTAAGGGAGAAATCCAGGAGCCGGAAGGAGCGAGTGGTACGACCTACTATGATTGCCTGGGTCTTGGAAGGATTGAGTTTCAGGAGCCATTGGTTACACCATGCAGCAAAAAGGTCAAGGTGATTCTGGAGAAGGCGTTGGGACCGTTGGAGGGTAGGAACGAGGGCGAGGAATGCGGTGTCCCTTAGCCGTCGGCACCGCGGCTGTATATATAAGAACGCTGCGCGAGAGAGGAAGGCCCCAGTTCTCTCCAGACGCTGAATAGCACACCACCTGTGTCGGGAGTCGCGTCGCGTCGGTATCATTGCTATAAACAGCCTCGGATGCCGTATTAAGTTACTCGGGATACGCGTAACCATGAAATCATTTTCGAGTAAAGTGTCAATTCTGGGATGACTTTCATTATCGATCTTCAGTTTGCGTATGTCGTATTTTCACGTGCCGCCGCGGGACAGACATTCTACCATTATTTAGCGTGGCGTTTGATGAACATTATCATCAAATTATGGCGAGCATTCATTTAAACATTTAATTTGGACAGTTATAGTTGCATCAGCGCATTAGACTCTGAACTGCTCTGTTAGTCAGATTGTGTGGATTCTTTTTTTTTTTTTTTTTTTTTCCATCTGTGACTTTCAGAATATAACGAAGTTTTTTTTCACGATCGTTTTTGATTATGAATCTCAGACAATCTCCTAATTCCTCAGAGCTATAAGCTGTAGCTATAAGTATATTTCTCAGATGAAGTGGGCACTAGGAATTCTAATTACAGGCTTCACGTTTTGCTAATCACTTTCTGGTTGCCAATATTGTACTTAGAGAGCCAGTTTTGAGAACGGCAAAAGACAGCCTACATAATAGGAACACTTAAATAACAATAAATTGCACCCGCCGCCCCACAAGAGGGCACCAATTTGCCTCAGCACACTGTTACGTACACTGACGGGGGTAAGGTCTCAGATAGTGCCAGCTGATACTGCTCGTATATGGTAAGTTGCTTGTGTAAAAGCTAAAATTAAAGACCTAAATATTTTTGGCTCAACAGCCCTCCATTTCTGAGAAACCCACATCAAAAGTTCGTGAACGTAATAGACTCAAAATTGATGGAACAGGTACATGGTTAAAATTATCATATACAGGGTGGTCCATTGATAGTGACTGGGCCAAGTATCTCACGAAATAAACATCAAACGAAAAAACTACAAAGAACAAAACTCGTCTAGCTTGAAGGGGGAAACCAGATGGCGCTATGGTTGGCCCCCTAGATGGCGCTGCCATAGGTCAAACGGATGTCAACTGCGTTTTTTTAAAATAGGAACCCCCATTTTTTATTACATATTCGTGTAGTACGTAAATAAATATGAATGTTTTAGTTGGACCACTTTTTTCGCTTTGTGATAGATGGCGCTGTAATAGTCACAAACATATGACTCACAATTTTAGACGAACAGTTGGTGACAGGTAGGTTTTTTAAATTAAAATACGGAACGGAGGTACGTCTGAACATTTTATTTCGGTTGTTCCAATGTGATACATGTACCTTTGTGAATTTATCATTTCTGAGAACGCATGCTGTTACAGCTTGATTACCTGTAAATACCACATTAATGCAACAAATGCTCAAAACGATATCCGTCAACCTCAATGCATTTGGCAAATACGTGTAACGACATTCCTCTCAACAGCGAGTAGTTCGCCTTCTGTATTGTTCGCACATGCATTGACAATGCGCTGACGCATGTTGTCAGGCGTTGTCGGTGGATCACGATTGCAAATAACCTTCAACTTTCCCCACAGAAAGAAATCCGGAGACGTCAGATCCGGTGAACGTGCGGGCCATGCTTCGACGACCAACCCACCTGTCATGAAACAATTATGCTATTCAATACCGCTCCAACCACACGCGAGCTATGTGCCGGACATCCATCATGTTGGAAATACATCGCCATTCTGTCATGCAGTGAAACATCTTGTAGTATCATTGGTAGAACATTACGTAAGAAATCAGCATACAATGCACCATTTAGATTGCCATCGATAAAATGGGGGCCAATTATCCTTCCTCCCATAATGCCGCACCATACATGAACCCGCCAAGGTCGCTGATGTTCCACTTGTCGCAGCCATCGTGGATTTTCCGTTGCCCAATAGTGCATATTATGCCGGTTTACGTTACCGCTGTTGGTGAATGACGCTTCGTCGCTGAATAGAACGCGTGCAAAAAATCTGTCGTTGTCCCGTAATTTCTGTTGCGTCCCAGTGGCAGAACTGTACACGACGTTCAAAGTCGTCGCGATGCATTTCCTTCTGCATAGAAATATGGTATGGGTGCAATCGATGTTGATGTAGCATTCTCAACACCGACGTTTTTCAGATTCCCGATTCTTGCGCAATTTGTCTGCTACTGATGTGCGGATTAGCCGCGACAGCAGCTAAAACACCTACTTGGGCATCATCATTTGTTGCAGGTCGTGGTTGACGTTTCACTTGTGGCTGAACACTTCCTGTTTCCTTAAATACCGTAACTATCCGGCGAACGGTCCGGACGCTTGCATGATGTCGTCCAGGATACCGAGTAGCGTACATAGCACACGCCCGTTGGGCATTTTAATCACAATAGGCGCACATCAACACGATATCGACCTTTTCCGCAATTGGTAAACAGTCCATTTTAACACGGGTAAAGTATCACGCAGCAAATACCGAGTGCACTGGCGGAATTTTACGCGATACCACGTACTTACACTTTTGTGACTATTGCAGCGCCATCTATCACAAAGCGAAAACAGTGGTCCAACTAAAACATTAATATTTCTTTATGTACTGCAGAATATGTAATAAAAAATGGGTGTTTCTGTTTAAAAAAATGCAGTTGCTATCCGATTGTCCTATGGCAGCGCCATCTAGCGGGCCAACCATAGCGCCACCTGGTTTCCCCCTTCAAGCTAGACGAGTTTCGTTCTTTGTAGTTTTTTCGTTTGATGCTTATTTCGTGAGATATTTGGCCCGGTCACTATCAATGGACCACACTGTATATGGCCCACAAACGCACTTCTTCCTAGGAATCTAGGAAAGAAAACTTTACGAATACTGTTTATTTACCCATGACGCACACGTTGTTCAACGAAAGCGTCGCTGGCGTAGGTACCAAGACATATGGCTGGGAAGCAGAGGACCTGTGTTGAGTTCTGAGATAAATTCAGCAGATTTTCTTCATTTGTATCCTCTGCGCATTGAAACTGGTAGTAATAGGAGGGTTAATATAGAAAGCAAATCTATAAGGAGTAATAACAAAATAGATAAATTTATCAAACTACTTGGATTAGCAAATAATTGAAATTTTTAAGTCTCGTTGTGTGATAATAGTACGGAGCAAGTGTGGCGAAGACAAGCATTCGATGCACGTTATCCACGCAAGGGAGAGAAACGAATCCTTGTCAGCTGGTAGTACACATAAAATAACACAACGATCTATCCTACAGAAGATAAAGAGCAAAAGAATACAATGTGTGGGCCATGTAGCCCGTATATCAGATGGAAGACAGGCGAAGATGGCACAAGCAGGGAAATCGAACACCAAACGCTCCATTGGACGACCAAAGCAGCGCTGGATGGACGACCTGGCGAAGGACCTAGCAGCCCTGGGAATTGAAGACAAGAATGTTCCATCACAATTCTACAGTGCTAGTAAGGAACAAATGATTAATTTGTTCCTCGGGGTTAGAGTAGGTCAGTCGTTACCGATTCATTAAACCATGTCACTTGCTCCAAATATTGGAAATTCACAAATTAAATTTACCACACATATATTGAGCATGTTTTAAAACCGTACGTTGCTGATAACTAGTTTCGTTTGATAATGGATTCCAAGGTGGACAAAATCGTACCGTCATATGTGGTAACATGCTTACAGATGACGAGAGTCAGTCGACTTACACGGTGGGAATAACACCGCCATACTACACACTTATGTGCCAGCCGTGTGGTGTTCATTTTTATCGTCAAGTTAAAAAATTTAGAAGGAACGATGTATTTGTGCGAAGATTGCATTCATTAGTAATTGTTGGTGCTGCGGATATATGTGCTTCGAAAGTTTATATGACAAGTACCATCCATCCGATTGTTCAAAGGAAAATGATACGTAACATAGTGAGTGAAAGAGCTATTACAAAGTGACAGGGATTAAATTAATCCTTTACTAAAGCAGGTCATTCGAGAAATTTATTTGCCTCCGTTATTGTTATTCCTCATTCATTTACTTCTCTTATTAGTCGTCCTATTCCTACCAGTTTCGAAACAGGAAAGAACACATTCCATGTGGGTATCGAACACGGGTTTCCTGCTTCCCATGCCAGATGACTAGGTCGCTACACCAGAGCCGCTTATATTGGATGGCGCTTACTTTACAGGCACATAAGCTGCGGTCGTAAGTTTCTACGAAATTATGCGTTTGTAGACGCAGTCTGTGATAGTGATAAATGCTCAGTTTTCAAATATCTATAAATTTGGTCAGTTTTGAGTCGACTGCGCGTCATAAACTTTGGAGTGGTTTTCTCACCAACGGGGGAATGTTGAGACAAAATATCCCAGAACCTTACATTTTAGGCTGTACACAAGCGGCTTGACCTACCAAATACGAGCCGAATCACACGTTCCCCTTGTGAGCCGCACATACGTGCCAGCCAGCTTGAATAGCTTCTCTGGGGCCATCGTCGCAGCATGCTCCTGGCAGGAGCATGGCTCTTAGCTCTACTGACACCGAAGCGCTGACAACCTAACTCCAAACTGCTGCCGCCCGCTCATCGGGGCGATATTGTGTGCTGGCAACATGCGGAAGCCGCTAGGCACGCGGCACACCGTCCGTGGCCAGCCTGCGTCCCTGGGCGTTGACGACAGCAAGACATCACAATTGCTGTAACGTAAGCACTAAATAGATAAACTAATGACTGTTCCTATGACTTTACTTAGGAAATCCGCATTTCTCCACGTACGTGATGCCCTGCTTACCAACTCGCATCGTCATCAGTCTTCAGCGGGGTGAATTACACACAACCCAAAGATACGCCCGCGACACCACAAAAAATAGTCCTCGAGCCTGAAGACAATGACACCGCATTCGCTCACTGAACGAATTAGGGCGGGAGTGCAGGAGTCCAGTTAAGCTGCTAAGGGCGTCACCTGAAAGCTACAGAACACGAAGATGGGAGTTGCCATTTGCCAACCTGCAGCCACACACACGACGAGAGGTGATCAGAACTTTGGGCCGACGTAGCACTAGGCTCCTATGCCTGCAATGGGTGAGATAAAGTGGCTAATCTGCTTTCCCAGTTACTGAATCGTGTCCCTGCAGAGTCGAATCGGTCCTGAGAATATACTTTTATTTGTGAACCAATAACAAACGTTCCTTGGTCCCGCGTATTAATCCTGCAATCAGTTCATTTCCTCTGATATGCATATACTATAGTTAAATTCTTTTATCTCGGCGGTTCGCGCATGCCCGCCCAGACGCTGGAGATAGCTGCGTTGCCAGTTGTACACGCCAAGACAAGAAGCGCCATAGTATAGTTCGCATACTTACATTTAGGGGGGAGCGCGCAGTTTATGAAGTAAAGCCACCACGGCCGCATTAACCCTTTCGCTGCTACAGAGACGTGCTCCCCGCATTCCGCGATGTGCGCAAATTTGTCATCATTGCACTGCTCGCCTGAGCAGACACAAGGTGTTTAGACTGCTTTGACACACTTTATCATTCGATTTCACAAAAACTATTTGGCCCAAAAATTTGATTTTTACACATCATCTTGACTGATACCATCCCCCCATGAATGACTTAATTATGTTTCGATGTTCAACGTAGTTATTGTGCAGCATTAGATGTAGTAAACCATTGCACGAAATTTTGAAGAGTTTGTAGAGGTAGAAGTCCATAAAGTATACTTTCCATACGGTCGATTTTAGTTAACAATAGAAACTTCAAAAAATTACATTCAAACGAATAAAATTCATGAAGTAAGACACTTCGATATTGTTTTTAAATTAAAAAAATATGAAACACTGACCAAGGTTCGAACTCAGAACCTTTCGCATAGCAGCCATACACTTAAACCATTACGCTAACGCAACTCCTCGTTCAATATGTCACCTGGAGGACTTTAAAACATCACGCAAAATACCGAAAAACACTGTTGGTATGATTATCAATTACTCACGTTTCGTCGAAGTACAATAGGAAACAAACAATTACCGCTGTTCTTTATTGCGAAAAAGCGGTTAGTGAGAATGACACAAACACCTTTCCTTGCTATCACCTGAATTAGGAGGCTTATTGCTTGTGTGGTTTAAGTAATTAATAGAATATGAAGCAATTGGTATAAAGAATGCTTTTGTTCAATTACTTTATTTATGACTGAACGTCTCTAAAACTGAAGACACTCTTCCGTGCTCTGCACTGCAGTCGAGCTCTGGCAACGTCGTTCTCTGTTCATTGGCTGACTGTTTTGTGACGTCAGATGCGCAGAACGAACCTAAACTCGGCCGCCGTCATAAATGACGCGCACTTTAATTTCATCATTCATTTCCAGTGAATTACGTTTTTGCATCCAGCGTGCAGCTGTTTGCACCATTAAATCAGTTGATCAGTCAGTTCAGTTTGTGACAAGTTTTCTTAGATGTCTCGCTGCAGCAGTCCAGACTCTGAAACTGGGATGGTTTGCGTTATATCACGGGACATGCACACAAAAAAAACTCCTTATGTTTACCACACATTTGTAGTTATAGGCCACGTTTCACGTTCAGTCAGCTTGACTTGTTCATCGAGTGGTACAGACCCACCCGAAATTAATTGATGTAAGATAACGTTTTTAGTCCGACCCTTTCCTTCTACGTTCCAAAATTCCTGTAACCTCCAAATTTTTCAGAGGTGAACAGAGAGAAATGTTGTATGGATGCTAAGCTGAATCATGTTATAATGTTCAGGACTATGATTTCTTTTACTAGCTTAAACATTTTTCATTTCGTGGAACATTTCGTTCTTTCGCGCCAGCCAAATCGTCACAGTAAACAAATGTTCCGATCTAAAAAGAAACATGCTAATCATTACCGTAAACAGTTAGAGAGAACCGTGGAACATTTAATTCGTTTCTTCACAACGGATCGAAAAAATGTTTCGCAAGCCAGTGAAGTTAAGATTTTGCTGTTTTGAGAGAACTCTTTACAACACAAGTATGTCACAAGAAGCACATTCTCATCTTGATCGTTATTGTTGCCTTCGGTCCTCAGAGTAATGCTCGATTTAAAATGACGGAGGCACGACTGTAATTTAAACGGACTCCCGCGTCTCAGTTTAATAGCCGGCGCAGATGTCGCTGCGAGCGGCTAGATGGCCGCTCGTTTATTGGTGGCCGTATATCGTATGCCGTAGCAGGCTGTTTTTGATGCGGTCGCGGTCCAACGTACATATGTCGCCGGAATGTTCTTCCGCACGTAAACGTTTCAGTTGTGACAGAAAATCGATGTGTGTAGGCAGCTGGCACAGACGTCCCGCCCCACTCGAAGAAATAACGCGCGCCCTCCACGTTTTCCACTTTTCTCGCTCTCTCTGCTTTTGATCGCTTAGTGTTTACATGCCACTGCTTTTATTAAAACGGTGCTCTATTTTACACCTCGCCAGTTTATAGAATGAGAGGGCGTCTGAAACGTCGGGGAATGGGCCTATGATTGAACAGAAACTTTAGGTTTTTCATTCATTTAGTGTGTTACATGGCGAGAAACGTGTAACGTCCAACGTTCCGGTCTGCTGCCAGCATTCGAACATAGTGAGTATGTGATTCTTATCCGCATATACATTTGTACTCCTCGAACCACAGTAAGGTGTATCGATGAGGATACAAACTGTATCCATCTCATTTTCCTCCTACCCACCCTCCTGCTATTTTATTCAAGGCTGATTTGATGTAAGATAATGTTTTTGGTCCGATCCTTTCCTCCTGCCGGCCGGAGTGGCCGAGCGGTTCTAGGTGCTTCAGTCGTTGACAGGTTTCTGACACAATTGCTGAGTTCATTTGATCCTGTTCCAGATCAACTAATTCCTCGCCTGGTACACTTCTCCTTTCACTAAACCAGTATTTTTATTCTCCCATTCCAATTTCATTCTGTTCTTCTACTGTACCTCCGATGGCTTTTTCTCGCAGTATGTGTCCCACCCAGTTTTCCTTCGTTTTCTTAACCTGGTATAATAGAGTTTCTTTTCCTTTTATCCCTTATGTGCTCCAAATCCACATTTCTAATGCTTTCGTTTTGTCGCTGGGAGACTGTTGGTTCCAAAGGATCTGCCTATTAAGTTTCCTAACAGCTTTATAAACGTTTGCAGAATGTGTTTTGGTCGATAAATATTCAGAATGTAAATAAGGGAAATGATTTGAATCTTCTGTTGTTGTTTTCATGGTAATATCCACATTTTTAGAATGATCTTCGACATTACATTTCATTAAAGTGATTTGTTATAGTGGTGGAGATATGCAGTGCGAGGGTGAACATTCACTGAGCAGCGCTGGCGATTTCTTATAATTTATACGTTTGTACCTTAACAGACTGTCCATATGTCGAGAATAATATGTAATGTACAGCGGTTTAAGGCAAGGAAGAAAGCTTCGTCTGGTCTTGATCAGCTACTGCTGCCTGAAATGGATTGCTACCATATGTGACTAGGAAATTCACCCTTTGGAATAATATTAAGTTATATAGTCGAAGTTTTACAAGGGATGCTAGCTATTTTATTTAAGACATTGGCGTTGGTGAATATGCCAGACTTGTATTCACAAAGTCGTGTGCTCACAACGATCAGCGATGTGCCCCACACATAGGATCGTCCATATATCTTCCAAGAATACATGTCATACACAGTGAGTAGTAAATGCCTTTCCTAGAAACTGATTAGATCGCACTACTTGAAGGATCTCCCAACACGGATGCGTCCTGCTGCTTGCATAGGGCGCACCCCACCTCACACTGTAAGCGCAGATCATGTACTGCAGTATTGTTCGTGACAATCCGACAACGAACGAAGTGATTTGGCAGTTCATGTTTTTTCTTTTTTATTTCACAAAAGTTAAAGTCGGATTATTTTAGTAAGTACATCCTTTTGAGTTTATTGAAGAGACTGTTTACCCTATCACAAACACCTGTTTGACGTCTTCTTTAATTACTCAAAAAGTATTGAAGCTGCAGGTTTTGGGGCGCAAACCGTACCCAAGCAGTCAGTTCTGGTGTATCATGCTCTTAAAGTTGCACGCCAGCTGAAAGCAGTTAACCCACTTGTAGTCATGTGTGGAGACCTACCCGTGACCACTTCCCTTGTTCCAAAACACTGGTCAGTACCTACCTATCAGTACTTTTAGATGACATCAGTTGCCTGCTATAACACGTTAGGTGCTTTGGATGACAATAAAACAATCATGGCTGCAAGAGCCATAAAAGTTGCAATTGCAGAAAGCTGGGGGCATCAACCTGTTCGTAACACACCTTATATTTAATACGATTTATTAGTGTAAAAAGTCAATGCCTGTCTGATATTGAAGTTACAAGCGGCTCTTTTTAAAGCCAGTAGAGTTGATGGGAATAGCTTCAGCTCAGATGTACGCATAGGCTGTGCGTAAATTACCGTAACAATACCTGGCGAATTTGCATTCTACCCGACAAAAAAAAAAAAAGAAAAAGTGAAGCAACCAGAAGCGGAGGAGGAAACGAAATGAAACTTCATAGGTCGAGAGGGTATTTGCTCTTACTTCGGTGATCAAAAACTCGAGTCACGTTCATACAGAACTTGTCAGTTCGAGCACACTTGCCAGTATGACGGTGCACATCCTCTGGTCTGGATGCGTACACGGATTCTTACGGAAACGGTGTCATATAGCTGTTGTATTCTCTCCAGGCCCGCAACTGTTGTAATTGGTTCTTCATATCCCGGCTACTGGTACTGGAACGCAGTTGGTTTTCAAGCTGCTGGTGTCACATATGTTGTATCTGGTTCTTGGCACTGCAACAGAGTCGATGCCCGAGCCGGCCTCATACATTTTGTATCTGATAAACCTGAGGATCTCCTTACCGCGAGAGTACCTCATCATCACGTGGGTAGTTCATAAATACATGAGTGGTGGACGATCATTGTCCTATTGCAAAATTGCACCATGATACTCTCGCATGAAGGCTAATATACGAGGATACAGGATGTCTGTGACGTACCGTTGTGCCGAACAGAGTTCTGTCACTCACTACCCGCCGTGTCCACAGCTCGTGGTCTAGTGGCTAGCGTATTTACTCCCCTTACATATCGTATTAGGCCTGGTAACAACACAAAACACGACGACACTTAATTCACTCTGGTGATAATTCCATTTGTCACTGAGAATTGCAACTCTAATCGTTTAAAGACCAGTCGATGGTGTGTACCTGTACGACGTTACATTAACAACCAACCCTGTCTTTAGGCTGTTTCACTTTCCTCGTCCCTATGCAGTTTATCACTTGCATAATGCTTGTGTGAGTACGTGCTGGTGCTGGTCGTGTTACTACGATTTCCACAATGAACAGGACTCGATTACATCAATTAGCATTCAGGAACACCATTTCAGAAATTTTATTCCGTGAGCAATCTTTTTAACTTGATAATTTAAGACAACTTGGAGTTCAAAACAGGAAAATCTGTGTGCAACCTGCGCTGCTATACATACGATCACTGAATAGGTTAAAACGGAATCTTGCTGATAGGCAGCATGAGGACGCGATTCTAGTCTCGACACATTCGCGCACTGAGTCAACTAAAGCTGAACTTGGCAGAAGTTTATCTGGTAAGATAGCCGAAAGCAAGTATACTCGGAAACGTTCGCAGATCGTGAACTACTTGGGAATAACAGTCTGATGGTGAATGGTTCCATAAATTTAAAATTTTGCAGCTCTTTTTTTACACGAGAATGGTTCAACATTTAAGGTGACAAGAGCTCTGTATAAATACGAATTTAATTCCGTTTCTACACAGAAGAGACGATCAAAGCTTCGGAACGTCGGCGACAGAGAGAGACACCTGTGCCGTTGCGCCTCCAAATACATTGTCCGCGATAGAAGTGCGAAGGTAATAATGATACTACATTTTTAAGAAGGCGTCCCCAGCTATAATTCATCGCCAGATAGTTAGTGGAACTTTACGGAACTAATGTAATGTCAAAAAAACCGTTGAGGTTTTGGTGCCTGAAATTTAAAGCGGAAAGGATCTGCGAGAAGAGGAAAAGTCATGAAGACCATGTAGAAGTGTTGGTTGAAGCTGGTTGGTGGTTTCTTGTGATGCAGTTTGCACAGGAACTCAACAACTCCATCCAGTGTCTTGGATATTGTGCATAGCACAGTGGACGACCAGAAGACGCGATCCTTCTGGGTACTGAGGCAACATTCAGAAGAAAATCAAGCCAAGCAAATGGGATTCTCTCTCCAGGACTTAATGTGAAATCAGACGATGGGGATTCTAATACTGCATTTGTCGCCACTGGGGGAGAGGGATGCTGGTAAAATGTGAATGCGTCGTGGGATAACTGAGGGGAAGGAAGGATCAATGCCATGAAGGCACTAGTCGCCACACCATCCCCCCCCCCCCCCCCACACACACACGACCACCACCACCACCACCACCACCACCACCACCACCAACAACAACAACAACAACAACGACGACGACGACGACCGCCCCAGTAGTAGTTCAAAACCACGATATCCGCTGGTGGTTGATTTTCTCACCATGGACACACAGCACAAACTACTCTCTAACTGAAGAACATAACTTCGTGTGATGTGAGCAGAAAAGTCACGAAAGGTGATCATACGAGTAATTATTCGATAGAAGCTAAATCCGCGACGTAATTTTACGTGTGGAAATTGTGTGAGCGAAGAGAGAAAATAGAGGGCATCCAAAGAAGAGCAGCTCAGTTCATTACAGATCATACAGTAAGCACGGAAGTCTGACGGATGGCAGATGGTGCAAGAGAGCAGTAAACAAAGTACTTCCGACTACACACCGTAAAGTGGCTTGCGGGTTATAGCTGTACATGTAGCAGAAATGTAGGAGAAGACCAGTATTGGCTTGCAAGTTAGGAAGACATTCTGAAGTGCACTTCAGTTGTCGACAGCCTCGGGGGAGTGGGTGGATGGGGGGATGGGGCTTTATGAATGGTGGGTGGGGGGGGGGGGCGAGGGAGGCTGTGGGGATGTTCTTAAAATCCAAACGCAGTGTTACTTAAGGGAAAGATTCTACTGTTAGGAGTATTCAGAGGTTTTTCTGGTTATAGTTCCGAAACTTTAGGCTATTAGTGGCTACCAATTAGAGTTGCCGTTATCTGCAGATAAGTTGAACCTGGGGGAATTCCCCGTGATCAGAAACAAGCCAATCTTTCAGCCAGAGTACTGGATGGCTAAGAAGCGAAAACGTTTAAACTTACCGGAAGCATTTCTGGGAACTGATGAAATAAGGGAGTCGGTCACGGGCCCTCGTGGATGGAACATGGCATTTTTAGAACAACCTGGATGTGGAATATTACTGCCAGTTCAGAATATCGCAGGTGGACTTCACGATACTAGTGTAAGCTCCAGTGACATCCACGGTGGCAACAATTCTGTACTGGAAGGTATTTGCCACCTTGGTCTTTCAAAATCTAGTGTACGAGGATTTAGCTTAGGCTGTTGTTAGTATTCGACTACAGGGTACGGTAGACAGAAGAGAGAATAATTTGGTGGAGAAGGTTTTTGTCTGAGGGAATGTTGAAGTACGATTACACCGTATTATTTCTGTGAAAACTGAAATGTTGGAGTTTGATGTGATTTTGTTGCCTTCTTATTTGGACTGTTATCTCAAGATATCTTTCTTTGTTGGCTTTGACGTCGACGTTGTAGCAAGGCGAGTTAATTGGAGAATCATTTATGCAGATTAGGGGGCAAAGCTATGTTGTACCCTCTCAATGGGACGGATCATTTGATACGCGACCAGCAGTACTTGTTGAGTGTACATGGCACTTTAGTAGGCCACGCGATAGTTAGAGGTTCTCTGACGAACGCCCACTAATGGATACGCAGAGAGCAGAGTCAGAGAGCGCACAGATTAAAGAAATTTCGAATGTCAGGATTTTGCCTATTAATTGGTGAGCCATTCGTGTCGTGAAGTAGTTTTGAACACATTTTGCGAAAACCTTCTTGAGCAGCTGGTTCCAAAACCCAGACGCATTGGAAATATTTTAGATTTTGTGGCTACGAATTCGCCTGACCCTATTGACAGTGTCAATATTGAGACAGGGATTAATGATCATGACTCATAGCGACAATGTTTACCAAAGTTAATAAATCCATCGAGAAGACTAGAAGAGTTTTATGCTGGAAAGAGCAGATAAGCAGGTGCTTGCATATTACTTAGACAATGACTGAACATCATTTGGCGCCAGTATAACGGACATAGAAGGATTACGGGCAAAGTTTAAACTAATCTAAATAAAACTCTTGTACGTATGTATCTAGTAAGCGGATTTTTGTCGGAAAAGACTCACCGTGGTTTAACCACAAAATTCGGCGAATGGTGGGGAAACAGGATTACTGCACTCTCGGTTCAAAAAAGAACGTCGAAGTCGATAATCCAAAGTTAATAGAATTTCGTATGTCTGTAAAAAGATGAATGCGTGAGGCATATGACTTTACTTCCACCGACATAAGTCAGCGGAAGTTCTTGCCAAGAAGCCGAGAAGATTCTTACCCTACGTAAAATCTCTAAGCGGGACAAACACTTGTATTCACGCACTCGTTGACCGGTCTGGTGTTGCTATAGAATCAGCAAATGGGAAGCTGGGATTTTAAATTCAGCGTTTAAAATTATTATTCACGCAAGAGGATCGTACAGACATCGGCATCGTTCGACCGTCGCACAGGCTCCCGTATCGAGGAGTCTGGCATCCCTGGCGTATAGAAGCGACTGAAAGGGTGGCGAGACGCAGATGGAATGCCAGTTCCTATTTACAGAGTGCACTCTTCGACATTGGCGCCTTACTTAGCTTTTATTTATCGCGAACCTTTCGCCCAGCGCAAAGTCCCCAAGCGACTGAATAAAAAGCACACTGTATAATATGCGTATATCCGATTCTCGCACGATATCTTGCGAACCATGGAGAAAGGCAACAGGGAGATTCCAAGATTTCCGGAAGTCATTTGAGACATGATCCAACAGCAGACAGTTAAAGAAGGTCCGAGCGTATATAATAGGTTCCCAGATAGAGGTGTGGACAAAAATATGAAGATACTAAAAACGCAACATATTAGTATGCCTATTGCGGTGTAGGAAAATTACTGGCATTCAAAACAGCTTACAGTCCCCCTGGAATGAATAAATACAAGTCCTGTAAAGGGTATCTTATGCCATTCTTTCTTCATAACGGTGGCAAGTCTAGGTTGGTTCAAATGGCTCTGAGCACTACGCGACTTGACTTCTGAGGTCATCAGTCGCCTAGAACTTAGAACTAATTAAACCTAACTAACCTAAGGACATCACACACATCCATGCCCGTGGCAGGATTCGAACCTGCGCCGTAGCGGTCGCTCGGTTTACGACTGTAGCACCTAGAACCGCTCGGCCACTCCGGGCGGAGCAAGTTTAGGTAACGGTGGTAGAGGTAAAGGTGGACAGCGATCACGCACCCTTCTCTCCAAAGTAGACGATAAAGGTTCAATAATATTTAGATCTGTTGTCTGTAGTGGCGAGGGAAGACAAGACAATTCATCGTCATGCTCAGAATACCAGTTGTGGACTACGCGAGCTGTGTGAACAGATGCCATGTCGTCCTAGAAAGCAGCATCACGATTGAGAATCAAACATCGTGCCATGGGATGTGCCTGATCCGCCAAAATGGTCACGTAATCCGTGGCAGTACTGCTACCTTGCAGTGTAAGCACGCGGCCCATAGAATACCACGCTGTGGCTGTCCAAATTATCACCGAACCGGAGCCGGAGCTTGGCAGCAAGCACCGGCATCGTAGGCGTATGACGGCGTACTCCACACGTAAACTCTGCCACATATGGGAAACAGTGCGAAACAGGACTCATCCGACCAAATGACTTTCTTCCATTGCTCCATAGTTCAGGTTTTATGGCCTACGCGCCACGTTTCCTGTTACTGGCATTTGCATCGCTGATGATCTGTTTTGGAATCCCAGCTCGCCCAGCAATTTCATGCTTACGGAGCTCCTCCCTTGTTGTTCTTTTGGTGCTGGCAGGGTTACCGAATGTGACATTCGGTTCTGCAGTGACGAGTACAGCTGTTGTCCTCTTACTTTTCGTCATTATCCTCTTCAGTGACCGTCTGTCACGATCATTCAACACACACTTTCGTCCGCGTTGTGATTTAGCGGATGACGTTTTCCGCTTTTCTTTTACGCTGTATAAATATTCGGTCAAGTGTCTCTTGAAACGCCAAACAATTTGGTTTCCTTGGTTACAGAAGCACCCACCATATTTGTATCAACGATCTGTCCACGTTGTAATACTCTTTGCTCCGACATAATGCACTCACAGCTACAAAGAACACTGTTCTGACCACAACTGAAGCTTGCAACGTATTGAAGACATTGCACAGAAGCCGTTCGTGGTCAGATACACCAGCGCAGCCTGCAAGCTTCGCTAGCATCTACATTTATGTTCAAGCATGCATTTCTCGTTGTATTCACGTATTTTGGTCCAACCGCTGTATGTGAGTTGCTCGAAGACTTCTTACGCAACATAACCGAATAATAATAGTAATAATAATAATAATAATAATAATAATAATGTCGTGTGACGAGGGCCTCCCGTCGGGTAGACCGCTCGCCTGGTGCAAGTCTTTCGATTTGACGTCACTTTGGCGACTTGCGCGTCGATGGGGATGAAATGATGATGATTAGGGCAACACAACACCCAGTCCTTGAGCGGAGAAAATTTCCGACCCAGCCGTTAATTGAACCCGTGCCCTTAGGATTGACAGTCTGTCGCGCTGACCACTCAGCTACCGGGGGCGGACATAACCCAATACGTTGTCCTGGATGGAAAGTTTTTATCCGAGATAAAGGTATCGTGAGGACTGCCACAGGGATATTTGATGTAACAGCTCTTGTTCTTTACACTCGTATACATAAACGATCTGATGGGTAGGGTGAGCAGCAATCTGAGGTGATTGCTCATAACTTTGCAGTGTGAGGGGAAGAGTCGTGGCTGTAGGCTGTACGAGGATACAGGAAGACTTAGAGAAAGGGATCATTCATCACAAAAAATAGAAATTCTAAGTGCAGAAAAATTTAAGCTAAAGTAGATGTCCATAAAGAACAGTCGTGTGATGCTCGAATACAGTATCTGTGGTGTGCGGTGTGACACGTTCACATCGATTAAATATCTAGGCTTAACGTTGCAACGCGACGTGGAGTGGGAAAAATTACGCGAGATTGGTTGTAGAAAAGGCGAATGATCAACTTGTATGTATTAAGAGATTTCTAGGGAAGTGTATCTCATATATGAAGGAGATGGCGTATATACAGGGTATTCACTTTAAATAAAGACATTGAAATATCTCTAAAACTGCTCATCGGATCAAAAAGAAATTATAACCCCAATTTTTTTGTCTCTGAAGGGGACAGACAATTATACGACACTGGACCCCCACCCTACTGCCGTGCGTGGGTGGTGGGAGAGCAGCTTTGATATCATCAATGGGAACCCGGTATTTTATTGGAGATTAAGATTCTACGGCAGAATATACACGTGGTTTCTCTGAAGCATTTTCTTCGTTTCGCCACAGATAGCGCTGTTGTCGGAGTGATACAAATGGGTACACAATCTTAATCCCCCCCCCCCCCCCCCAGGGGATCCACAACTCTTTTGTGGATACGTGCGTAGCGAGCACGGGACCCCGAGCTAATGTGGCCTTCCTTCCTTCCTTTCCGGGCTGCATACCTTCCCTTTCCGCATCCTTCCCCATCCCCCATCTTCAGCCCCCCCCTCACCTCTGGCTCTTTCCTTCCCTTTCTCCCCCTCTGGGAGTATGGTTTGTGCCTATGTCCCTACGTCCGGAGACGGACGCTTGTAAATGTACTGCATTCTTCGCCTTCCTTGCTTGTATGTCTTCATCCTTCCTTTGTCCTTCTCTTTTCCTTACCTCTTCTCTTTACCCTTTTCTCCACTGCGGCGTTTGAGACCTCTCTTCTTTCCTTTCCCTTTCTCTTTCTTCCTCCCTGTGCGTGTCTGAAGGCCGACCCACGCACTTCCATGCGTAGCCGGTGACGGGGTAACGCGTAATTCCCCGCCCCGGGTAGACAGGCAGGACACGTACGTACCCCGTGGTAACGGCCAGACCCAGGGAGGGGTGATTACCCGAGCTGATACCTTCCGAAAGTGCCGATTGGTCCCTCCGTCCGTTTGTCGGGAGGTGTGACCTGAGGTGTGAACAATCACCTAAGGCGGGAGTGCCCTCAGAGAGGGCCCCCACAAGGGAGGAGCGCGCCATCGGAGACGCCGGTAATCGTGGGGGGTTCTTCCGCAATGGTTTCCTCACCTTCCACTATGTCTGCTCACAAACGTAAGTTCACTGAGTCTCAGCCACAGACGGTTCTTCCATCGTTGCCACAGTTCCTTGTTGTTTCTCGGTCTGACGAAGGTCACGACTTCTCCACGGTCAACCCTTTCATTATTCAGAAAGGTGTCGACGCAGTTGCAGGTCCTGTGAAGTCTTGTTCCAGATTACGGAATGGCACCCTGTTGTTAGAAACAGCCAGTGCCCTCCAGGCACAATAATTGCTGCGTACCTCACTACTACACACCTTCCCTGTCCGGGTGGAACCGCACCGTACTTTAAATTCCTCGCGCGGAGTCGTTTATACACGCTCCCTCGATGGATTGTCTGACGAAGAAATTCAGCACTACCTGTCTGACCAGGGCGTAACGGCTGTTCATAGGGTTATGAAAAGGGTTGACACGAACATCATTCCAACCCGCACTGTCTTCTTGACATTTGACAAAGTTCAACTCCCATCGAAAATCAAAGCAGGCTATGAGATAATTTCCGTTCGCCCTTAGTCCCAAACCCTACGCGTTGCTATCGGTGTCAGTGGTTCAATCACACCAGCCAGTCCTGTTCCAATCCGGCCAAATGTGTTACATGTGGCAAGGATGCCCATGAGGGTGCTTGTCCACCTCCATCCCCTCGCTGCATCAACTGTATGGGTGACCACGCTGCTTCCTCTCGAGATTGTCCCGTTTTTAAGGACGAAAAGCTCATCCAGGAAATTAGGGTAAAGGAAAAGGTGTCGACCTTTGCTGCTCGAAAATTATTCGCCAGTCGACAGCCCACCATGCCTCAGAAAGGAAAATACAGCACTGTCCTTGCTTCTCCTCGGCCAACAAAGGAGGCGGCCACGCAGACTTGCGACCTCACCTTTAGTGCCACGGTCGTCAGATCGGCCAGCGCAAAGATCGCCCGTTCAACCTCACCACTTTCGCCTGCCCACTCTACGGCTCACCCTTCATTGAGTTCCGCTAAATCTCGAGCCCAAAAGTCAGACACCAAGACTTCGAAGAAAGAGCATACTCGTGAGGAGTTTTTACGTACCCCAACTTCACAACCATCGGTTCCTCCTTCCTCTAAACATCATACTTCCAAGAAGGCTACAAAGAAACCTAGTTCCTCTCCTTCTCCGCCAAGGCGTGTCCCATCTACAGCACCACCTGGCGGAAATCGCCCTCGCCCGTCTTCTGTGTCGCCGAGGCGCACTGCTGGCGGCCGCTCAACCGGCCGATCGCTGGTGGCAGGAGCTGCTCCTGACCAACCTATGGATCAGGATCTTCTGCTTTCGGCTGAATGCCATTCCATGCTGTCGGTCGCAAGCTCTGAGCAGTCGTTGAGTTGACAGCGACCTTGGTCACATTCCTCCATTTTCTGTTCACCCTATGTCCATTATCCACTGGAATATCCGCGGCATTCGTGCCAATCGGGATGAATTGTCGGTCCTCATACGACCCTACTCGCCGGTCATCTTCTGTCTTCAGGAAACAAAGCTGCGTCCCCATGACCGCTTTGTTCTCCCTCAATTTCAGTCCATCCTGATCTCCCCTCTGTTGAAGGCACTCCAGCAGATGGAGGACTCACGTTTCTTCTCCATGAAACTCTCCATTATCGCCAAATCCATTTAAACACTTCCTTCCAAGCTGTCGCCGTCCGTCTTTCCCTTTCCGGATACACATTCTCTCTTTGTACTGTATACATTCCATCGTCCACACCAATGGCACGAGCTGATCTCCTTCATCTTCTTGGTCAGCTTCCACCCCCATATTTGCTGGTTGGGGACTTCAATGCCCACCACCCGCTTTGGGGATCTCCACATCCTTGACCACGTTGCTCACTATTGCTAGACGTCTTCCACCAAGCAGATCTAGTTTGCCTCAACACTAGGGTCCCTACATTTTTGTCTGCCTCCACGACAAATTTATCTCATTTGGACCTTGCGGTCGGTACTGTTCCGCTAGCTCGGCGCTTCGAATGGTTCGCCCTTGATGATACACTCTCGAGTGACCACTTTCCATGTGTCCTTCGACTGCAGCCTCAACTGCCCTACATGCGTCCGCGACGCTGGAAGTTTGCCCAAGCCGATTGGACACTTTTCGTCTCTAGCGACTTTCGATGACTGTCACTTTCCCAGCGTCGACGATAAGCTCACACACATTACCGACGTTATTCTTACAGCTGCGGAACATTCAATACCACGCACCTCCGAATTGCCCCGGCGCCCCCCAGTTCCTTGGTGGAACGAGGCATGCCGTGATGCAATACGTGAGCGGCGACGTGATCTCCGCGTTTTTCCGCCACCATCCTACTTTGGCCAACTGTATCCGCTATAAGCAGTTCCGAGCGCGATGCCGTCGTGTCATCCGCGATAGCAAGAAGGCAAGCTGGAAATTCTTTATTAGCTCATTTAACACCTTCACTCCCTCCTCGGGAGTTTGGAGTCGGATTCGACGGTTATCAGGCGCGCCTAGTTTCTCCCCGGTCTCTGGGCTCACAGTGTTCGCATGACATATTAGTGGACCCCGTCGCAATTTCTAACTCGTTGGGTCAGCACTTTGCTGAGATTTCGAGCTCTTCAAATTACCCGCCCGCGTTTCTCCCGAAGAAACGTGCAGCGGAAATGCGACATCTTGCTTTCTCCTCTCAAAATCACGAAAGCTACAATACTGTTTTCTCCATGCGGGAACTCCAACATGCACTCTATTCTTCTCGCTCCTCCGCCCCAGGACTGGATGGTATCCACGTCCAAATGTTGCTGCATTTATCAACCCATAGTCTGCGTTACCTCCTTCGCCTTTATAATCGAATTTGGACTGACAGTACTTTTCCCAGACGATGGCGGGAAGCTATCGTCGTTCCTGTTCCGAAACCTGGAAAGGACAAACATCTCCCCTCTAGCTATCGCCCCATTTCTCTCACGAGTAGTGTCTGTAAGGTTTTGGAGCGTATGGTGAATTACCGTTTAGCGTGGTGGCTGGAATCCCGCAGTCTTTTAACACCTGCCCAATGCGGATTCCGAAAGCATCGTTCTGCAGTTGACCATCTTGTTGCTCTCTCCACTTATATCATGAACAATTTTCTCCGAAAACGCCAAACAGTAGCAATATTTTTTGATCTGGAGAGAGCATATGATACCTGTTGGCGGACAGGCATCCTCCGCACACTGTTCTCTTGGGGCTTTCGAGGTCGGCTGCCCCTTTTTCTTCGCGAATTTATGGCAGAGTGCACATTTAGGGTGCGGGTGAACACTACTCTCTCCCGTACTTTCTCCCAAGAAAACGGGGTACCCCAGGGCTCAGTGCTGAGTGTTGTACTGTTTGCCATTGCCATCAATCCAATTATGGATTGTCTCCTTCCTGATGTCTCGGGCTCCCTCTTTGTGGACGATTTTGCGATCTACTACAGCTCTCAATGGACCAGCCTTCTTGAACGACGTCTTCAAGGATGTCTCGATCGCCTCCACTCTTGGAGCATCGAAACCGGCTTCCGTTTTTCTCCCAGTAAGACCGTTTGTGTTAATTTTTGGCAACGTAAGGAGTTTCTTCCGCCCTCCTTACATCTAGGTCCTGTCAACCTTCCGTTTTCAGACGTCGCTAAATTCTTGGGTCTTATGTTTGACAGAAAACTGTGCTGGTCCTCCCACGTTTCCTATCTTTCGGCTCGCTGTCTGCGATCCCTCATCACCCTCCGTGTCCTGAATGGTACCTCCTGGGGAGCGGACCGTGTGGTCCTTCTCCGCCTCTATCGCGCCTTAGTGCGCTCGAAATTGGACTATGGAAGCATAGTCTACTCCTCTGCTCGGCCGTCTATTCTTCGGCGTCTCGACTCTATCCACCACCGTGGATTACGTTTAGTGCCTGGAGCTTTTTACACCAGCCCTGTGGAAAGCCTTTATGCTGAGACTGCTGAACCTCCGTTGTCCAATCGGCGAGCAGTCCTTGTGAGTCGTTATCCTACCCTGCTAATCCAGCCCATGACATTTTTTTCGACGCCTCCTTTGATGTAGGGTATGCAGGCCGCCCCTCGTCCCTACTACCACCGGGAGTCCGCTTCCGTCAACTGCTCCATTCTCTTTCCTTCTGCTTTCCTAAAACCTTCTTGACAACTTGGGGTACAGCACCGCCTTGGCTCCGTCCCCGGATCTGCCTGCTCCGTGACCTTTGTCAATTTCCCAAGGATGGTACCCCTTCACTTGTTTATCGTCGGGCATTTGCTGCTCTATGTGCACAAATGACGGACGCCACATTTATGTACACCGACGGCTCGAAAACATCGTTAGGTGTAGGGAGTGCCTGTGTTGTTGGCGACACCCCAAATCACTTTCGGCTTCCCGACCAGTGTTCGGTTTATACTGCGGAGCTTTACGCTGTTCTCCAGGCTGTCCACTACATCCGCCGCCATCAGCGGATACAGTACGTTATCTGCTCAGATTCTCTCTGCTCTCTCCTCAGTCTCCCAGCTCTTTATCCTGTGCACCCTCTGGTCCACCGGATTCAGGACTGTCTGCGCTTGCACCACCTGGGGGGCGTCTTGGTGGCGTTCCTCCGGCTCCCGGGACACGTTGGTATATGTGGAAATGAGGCGGCCGATATTGCAGCCAAGGCTGCAGTCTCTCTTCCTCGGCCAGCTATTCAATCGATTCCCTTCTTCGATCTACGAAGCGTTCTATGTCGACGTGTTGTTCATTTATGGTACACGCATTGGTCGACACTTACCCATAATAAATTGCGGGACATGAAAGCTTTTCCTTGTGCTTGGACCTCTTCCTCCCAACGCGTCGTCGGGAGGAGGTAATTTTAACTAGACTCCGGATAGGGCACTGTCTTTTTAGCCATCGACATCTTTTAAGCGGCGATCCTCCCCCACTCTGTCCCCACTGCTCTCAGCTGTGGACGGTAAGACACCTTTTAATTGAGTGCCCCTATTTTAATCCGTTACGCTCCCGTCTACAGCTATCGCCTGATATATCGTCGATTTTAGCAGATGACACGCGCTCGGCCGACCGCGTTCTCAAGTTTATTAGTGCCAGTGAAATGACGTCAGTCATTTGAAGCTTTTTTTGGGGACAACGAACCCCTTTCTGTAGTGGATTTTTAAGCCTTCCTTCTGCTTTTAGTTTCTCCAATTTTATGACTTTCGTTCCCATTGCTGCTGGTTTTAAATTTCGGTTTTTTACTGTTTCCTAAGTCACTAACCGGGCGCTAATGACCATAGAAGTTTTGCGCCCTAAAAAACCGAAACAAAAAAAAAAATCTCAATTGACGACGTGCTACTCAATGGTCCTTTAATATCCAATGGCACCTGGGACCCTACCTCCATACTACGAGGGTAGGACAGACCAGAATTTCGTAACATCTAACTGAAAACACAGTTAGGATTGTTGTATTCCTCCGACATTTCGAAAGAGGATTACTCGGTGCGCCGCCACCGTAGCTGTGCAGTGAACTACGACGTATCATAACAGGCAGTATACCATGACCGGTGCTTACGTATCGTGGAGAAGTAGAACAGATAGTGGCTCTAAACATTTCAGTACTTCCGCAGTGTTTATTGCCTGCACACCTAACTATCATTTGGAGAACAGACGTGCAACTAGACGATGAATGTTGCAACCACAGAAGAAAGAAACTGAAATTGTCCTGATTTACCGAGAATGTAGGAGAAATGTTTAGGCTGCTGTTGCCGTGTATGCCGAGTGTTTTCCAGAGAAAGTTCGCTCTCGTTCGGTTTCTGAATGTAGTGTGCCGTAAATTACAATTGTGTACCCATTTCTATTCCTCCGATTACAGCGTCATCTGTGGCGAAACGAAGAAAATGGCTCAGATAAAACGTATGTAGATTTTGCCGTAGAATCGTAATCTGCAATAAAAAACGGGGGTCCCCTTCGAGTATATCAAAGCTGCCCCACCGTCACTCACTCACGCACGGGGTGGAGTGGGGGTCCAGTGTGGTATGATCGGATGTCACACTCAGAGGCAAACAACTTGGAGTCATAACTTTTTTGATCTGATGAGCAGTTTCGAGATATTTTAATGTCTTCTGTTAAAATGAACACCCTGCTAAGCTTTTGCGACTCATTTTTGAGTGATGGTAGAGAGTTTGGGATCCCTACTATGGATAACAGAAAGACACTGAAAACCTTGAAGGACGTATTGTTGGATATGTTAGCAATAGGTTCGATTAGCACACGAGTATTACGGAGATACTTCATGAATTGAAATGGGAATCCATGGAGGGAAGTCAGCCTTCTTTTCGCGAAACACTGTTGGCAAAGTTTAGAGAACCTGCTTTTGCGACTGATTGGAGAAAGATTCTACTGCTATCAACGTAAATCTCTCGTAACGACGACGGAGACAAGATAACAGAAATGAGGTCTCGTATGGAGGCTCTAATAGCGAGTGAGAGGAGAGGGAATGATTAGCAGTGGTACAAGGTATCCTCCGCCATGCACTTATGATGGCTTGCCGAGTATGTTGGTAGCTAGTTAGAGATACAGCTAACACATTTGTGCAATACCTGATTCTACATTAAGCAGCTTTACGTGGGTCAGACGTAATGTGCAGCGCCGAGATGTACTCTGGACGGACATTTAGCACTATGACAATTAGCCTGTTTCTCGTCTGTAGGGCAAAACTACGTCAGGTTTAATGTATCCACGGCAGTAAGTCAGTACGAACATATGCTTTCATGCCTGTATCCTCGCCTAAAGTTTATAGAATTCTACTCGGACCATCGGTGCTCGCTGTGGTGCACGTACCAACAATTCTGCATGTCAAAATTCGATGACGAAACTCCCTCCGCCAGAGTGGCTGCGGCTGCAATATGACGACTTTTTCATAGATGTGCGTATAAACAACGCAGGCTGTGTGTCATCGAACTCTAATACAAAGCTAGTCCCTAACAGTTGGCGCCAAACTGGGTTTCTCTGGTTGCTAACTGGTTCATCTCCCGCGATAGAATTGCAGTTGAAATCAGAACCTTGTGAAATTTTCACTGTGTCTTAGCTAGTGTTTCCACTCGGACTTCGGGAAGTGTCAACCAGGGCCGGCTTTTCTTTACTTCATATCCAACCAGTGTCACATGGGATGTTGCAGTGCCTGTGTTGTTCAGAAGTACTATACAATGTTCTTTCGGACATCCTTGCGTGAGCCGAACACATGTGGCACGCTATCAGACACCAAATCCTCGCCTATAAACCACCGACTCGTTATATACGGTAAATTTGTGATCTATGCGTATACAGGGTGTCCGAAAAGTCTTTCCCTGATTACATAAATTGATAATTCAGGCTAGAAGTAAGATACAAATATGAAACTGGTGTCTAATTGTTTACAAACTATAAAAGTTTTTTTTTCACACATCAGTAAACTTCCACATGAGCACCCTTGATAGCACTTAGCACATCTAGGCGAAATTAAATTTCGGTCCACACATTAGGCAACATCACTGGAGGGATCGATTCAACGACTGTGGGTATCCGTTGCCGCAGGGTTTCAAGTTCTGGTACACGTGTTCGGTAGACCTCGTCCTTGACATAACCCCATAAAAAGAAGTCTAATGGGGTTATGTCAGGAGAGCGTGGAGGCCAAACCGTTGGCCCATTACGACCAATCCATCGCCCATGAAAGGTCATATCGAAATAGGCACGGACGTCCGAACCCCAATGAGGCGGTGCATCGTCTTGCTGAAACAAGACATCGGGGTGATACTGAAACAGCTGAGGAACAGCATACAGTGGCAACATGTCCAGATGCACTGCATATTTGATGGTACCCTAAGCGAAGAAGAATGGCCCGATAATTCGATCGTGCAATAGCGCGCACCAAACATTCACCTTTGGATTGCCTCTGGTGCACCCCATGACCTCGCCAGGGGGTTGTGAACCCCAAATGCGCACATTATGGCGATTGACTACTCCACTGACAAAAAAGGTCGCTTCGTCGGAAAAGGCAATTTGTCTGGGATAACCATCATCGTCCTCAATGCGTGATAGCATATCGAACGCAAAGTCATATCGACGTTTACTGTCATTGGGCAACAAGGTCTTAAAGATTTGCACTTCGTATGCACGAAACAATAAACGTTTGTGTAAAATGTTATGGAGAGAGCTTTTTGGCATCTGTAATTCACGTGAGGCCCTGCGCACCGATTTCTTCGGACTTCGCAGTAAAGACTGCCTTACAGCTTCCACCCTGTCTGCTGAGGTTCTTGGTCGGTCAGACCTCGGAAGGTCAGCAACCGATCCTGTGTTCTTGAACTTCTCATACCAGCCTTTAATGCTCTTGACATCAGGTGGATTCCTTCCAAATGTTGTCTGGAAGTGTTTCTGCACTGTGGTTGGTGATCGTGTCTCATGGTACCACAGGACACACTGTGCCTTCTCCTGATTGATTAACATGGCTTCTTGGGTACTGCACCTCATCCACTACTTACGTACTGCGAACCTAAAACAGAAAAAAAGTTTGATAGTGGTAAACAATTCGACACAAGTTTAATATTTGTATCTTACTTCTAGCCTGAGTTATCAATTTATGTAATCAGGGAAAGTCTTTTCGAACACCCTGTATATTTCTTATCACATGCCTCCGGAACCATAACAAGGAACCGATGCTACGTAGAAACGCTGTTGTATTCCGTTCCAAAACTGAACCAAAGCTCCTTTAAAGAGGTGGTCGTAATGGTGTGGGTAAGCAGTATATTTTTCTGTGTAGTACGTAACATCGTATACAAGTTTCATAACAAGAATCATCTTGGAACGCTGAAATTATGAAAGTTCTCGTTAGTAGGGGAGTCTGGAAAAAAGATCAGAGCCCGAGGAGTTTCAGGCCGTAAGCAGCATCTATAAAAAGACCTTTAATAATGTTGCAAGTCTTCGTAGGGACTATGTTGAATTTTAATTGGAGCTGTTAACTGAACATTAGAAACGACCTCCTCATTATGAAACTAAAAAGTATTTTCACCTCTCTTGGTTTCCGTGGGATCTGTACGCTGTGTGTTGTTCTATGAGTCTTACATTATGGGTAATTTGTTGCAGTGCACAAGTGCATTAAAGAAATTTTGTTGCAATGCTCCCGCAACATTGAAGGATAACTTCCTAATTAGCTGAAAATCAGTTTTTAGTCTGTATTATAATCAATGTTAGCACTGTGATGCTATAATGTTTAATAATGTTACGGCATTTCATTATGTTGCACTTGAGTGCGATGTACATACATAATTTCCGTATCTTTTGAATGCTACTGATACAATGCAGTGTAAAAAATGGCACATTGTCGACTTTTTATGGTTTCTTTTCTTGTAACACGAGGGACACTTTAGATGCGTTTAATCACACCACGTATCTGAATAAAAAAGAAGGAATTTAGTCTGAAGTCTTGTTCATATAGACTTAAGAAACATCTTAGTCGAAAAACAACTAAGTGAAACTAATAATTTAGTACTGGCTGTAGGCGTCATTGGCGCATGTATTTTTTGTCCTGTAGTATCAAAGCTGATATACGTATCCAAAGTTCTAAATTCCCAGAAAACTAATAAATATGAACTTCCCTTTTTCCGTTCTGAATAGTAAAGACACACAAATTTTTACCTTCACTCCACTGATGCCATCACACTTGATGGCACGAAGTTTTTCTGTGGATTTTCGCACTGTAGTTGGTTTCCCTTTTGCTTTAGGGTATTCATATCAGTAGTCTGATTTGTGCTGAGTGAACGCAGCTTTCCCTGGTTCTCTTGGTGTTTCTCTGGTATGAAGTGAGTGACACTTCAACTATCCTGCAGATCACTGGGAACTGTACACTCCATTCCCTAGGAAGTGAAGTTACTCTGGGTATCTCTTGTCCACATAATTTTGAGGAGAGCAAGGTCAGCAAAACAAATTTACGCAAAACGCAGCTGTGCTAATGAGCCGGCCGGTGTGGCCGAGCGGTTCTAGGCGCTTCAGTCTGGAACCGCCGACTGCTACGGTCGCAGGTTCGAATCCTCCCTCGGGCATGGATGTGTGTGATGTCCTTAGGTTAGTTAGGTTTAAGTAGTTCTAAGTCAAGGGGACTGATGTCCTTAGATGTAAAGTCCTATAGTGCTCAGAGCCATTTGTGCTAATGATCTATGTGGAATTAGTGTGAAACCTAGCAACAAGGCGAAATACTGAGGGCAAGTCGTATACAACACGATTGTGTGTACAGGAGTCTTATAGGTTTACAGCTTTGCAATTTATCACAAATATGAAATTGGAGTGCTGTGTGCAATTTGTAGTGTAAGCTGTCTTCGTTTCGAGATTGTGTAGTGTCTCCGAGCATTACCCAGTATTTCGAATGATATTTCATAAACCTCAAACACACGCACATTTCTAGTATATTAATACAGTGAAGCAGAATAATAGTAATCTTGGATGCATCTGAGAGCCTGCCTCGTAGTAATCAGCTTTTCACAAATCAAGCCTGTTCAAAAACTCCTAGAAATAGTAGAAGTGCCCCATAGAGCCTTCATAGAATTTGGCCATTGGAACGCCTAGAGAATCCTCATACTCCACATTATGGTCGGGAACTCTAATATGTCACAGTGCATTGCAAATAACGTTATTTGTTATAGTTTTATAGTTATACGCCTAGACGAGGATGAACTGCATATCACTGAACGTTCCTTGTCCGGTGATCTATTTTTTATTTTTTTATTTTGCAGAATTCGCATTGTTTCTGCAGAATTTCCCCCTCCGAAACAAGTGACACTATTGTGCTGCATCATGCACCATCGCCCATAGTTGTACTCCTCTGAGTTAAGACTAATATACAGTAATGGAATTAAGAAAGTGACACTGGGAAGCAGGTGCCCCTCTACTCCCAATGTGTAATTGATATGAGTTGCAATAGTTGCCATTAAACGCTTTCGGGAGATCTGTTATGAGTCAAATATTATCATCAGATTACCCATAATTCCGTTTATGTTAGACTTTACGTTCTAACTATATGTCAGTCAAAACTAACAAAAATTTGCAGGGACATTTCCCAAATTGCCTTCCGGCCATCCTCACCTAGATTTTCTGTGGCTTCCCCAAGTTAATTCAGCAGAATGCCACGATGGTTACTAGGATAGAATTCCTAGTGTACAGTATCACATAACTTCAGAGTTTGTGGGCCATTAAACTTTACTTACTTTATTTACTGGTAAGTACAGGGTGTCTCTAGTTAGTGTTCTAGTTTCAAAGAGCTGTAGAGAGAGAACCACTGCTCAAAATGACGTCAGATTTGAACAGCGCATTACTGACGCAGGTGGAATCGTCATGGAACAAAGAGACAAAAAAAGTAGCCAGAATTTGACCAGGGTGAGAATACGCACACCAATAGAGGAGCACCACACGACTGATCCTCAGTCTGCAAGTTTGCAACCGAGACGCCCAACATCACTGTCTCCATAAAGGATCACGTGCTGTGGGTGAAGCATTTTTGCAAGATGATGACTCTGCACCAGTAATCCTGCAAAAGTTCCGGACACTCAAGGATGTGAAAAAAGGCATTGGTCCGATGCCTGCTAAGGGTCTGGAGAAAAAGATTACAAAATACGAAAAAACAGGTTCTTTTGAAGTACAATGTGGCAGACGGAGGAAAGCAATTGATCTAACGTCTGTCGAAGATGTGGCCAAAGCATTGCAGGAGGTGTCGACAGGTGGTGTGCAAACACACAGTGCACGGGGTACTAACCAAACTATGGACGGTGCATAAAATCCAACGCAACATCCTGCATTGCTATCCATACAAAATCACCCATGTTGAGGAGTTACATCCTGTTGACCTGCCAGCGAAACAAACGTTCGCTCTGGAATTTCTTGGTTACACGGAAATGGACAACGAATGACCATGGGAAATTCTGTGGACAGACGAAGCCCATTTCCATCTCCAAGGACATGACAGTTCGCAGAATTGCATAGTATGGGCACAGGAAAATACGCACGCACATCAGCCGGTACCCCATTACATTCTGCAGCGGTAACTAGTGAGTCCTGCGAGCGCTGTTACCCGTATCGTCACTGGTAAACGTAATGAGTGTCGTTCGCGCATCATCGTCATTCAATCTTTAAACAGTGTTGATGTATGGGTAGGATCATTTCTATGCAAGACGGTGCTCCACCGTACATCGCATAGCCAGTGAAGGGGTTGCTGCAGAGGTATTTCGGAAATGTTAGAAATATCAACCGTCATTCCCCTACATCGTTGCCGTCCAGGTCACCTGATATTAGTCTGTGGCTGTGGTGTTATCTGAAAGATGTTGTGTTCAGTGATCCATTTACGAACATAGCTGAAACGAAGGCATGCATTGCGCAACACATTCTGAACGCGACTGCCAAGACACTCCGATCTGTTGTGGAATATGCTGTTTCTCGACTACATATTGCGCACAAAACGGTGGGCAGCATTTTTAACATGTCTTGAATCAGTCTCACGACAGTTAAAAACCGCTGTAATTTGCTTTTTACGCGGTTTTTGGTCCCAAGAAAATTAAAAACAGATTCTTCATATCCGACATGATACGACCTAGCCGTGGTGGATGGGCTCACTTAAATAACAATATGGTTCAAATGGCTCTGAGCACTATGCGACTTAACTTCTCAGGTCATCAGTCGCCTAGAACTTAGAACTAATTAAACCTAACTAACCTAAGGACATCACACACATCCATGCCCGAGGCAGGATTCGAACCTGCAACCATAGCGGTCGCTCGGCTCCAGACTGTAGCGCCTAGAACCGCACGGCCACTCCGGCCGGCACTTAAATAACAGCACCAAAACTGTTGATTGCATAATTTATGCAGTCATACACAGTGGACAGTACGAACTGTGTATTGTGCAACTCTAACCATAGCCGTTGTATAGCGATTCATCTGTCATTTGTACCCGACCCTATTTACGTTAAGACTCTTGAAACACCATCTATCGGTAACTATTTTTTTCGTGACGACGTTTCTCTCCGCGCATATCATACACTATTGTTCAACTCTGAGGTCACTGAGAGCAGTGGTCCTCTTTCGACAGTGTTTTGAGACTAGAAATTCAATTATGGGCACCTTGTAAATCTGATGATTTAATATTCCAGTCGTTTACAATAATTATTAATAAAAACACTTCAAAAAGTGACGCACGCTTATGGAATGATGTCTGTTCTTTTGTTGCAGGTATGGTCCTTTCTTAACTGAGGAAGAAAAGGGTTGCACATTACAGCATAGAGCAGCCATTGTCACACCGTATATTAAATGAGCTCATTATTCCAGACCCTGCATGCCTTCAAAACCACACAAGAGTAAGGTAAGAACGCATGGAACAATTTAATCATCAATAGGATGTGCGATATGTTGGAGAAGACGGAAAAAATGGCAGACGTAGCTAAGAGCGGCTGACTGAAAGTGCTGACTCCATAAAAGTTCGTAGACGTGCAAACTACCACATCCTTGAATCCCACGAAAACTGTGCAACCCCTGTCTGCAAATAGTGGTGGTATCCACACGTCATTGCAAAAGTGCTTACAGATGCATAACTGCAAAGTTAGTGTCATTCATGATTTGCAATCAGAAGTCAGTGGAAAACGTTTAACTCTATCAGTGGGTCGCGTCATCGATAACGCATATTGGGAAGATATTGATGATTACTTTTAATATAACGAGGCGTTATTTCACATTGATGGATTCGTGAATCCACAAAATTCACTCATTTTGCCTACGGATAATCCATATGAGTGAGTGCCCTGTAGGCACCAAATTGTATGTTTGGTGTCTAGTATTACTTTGGCGAATATCCATCGCTCAGTGAGTAGATCGTTGCTTATAAACGGTACAAAAATTTGTATACATGTGGTTTCAGCAGAATAGTGTTAAGACTTATACAGTCGACAACATCATGACTTTCTCGGATGTTTTCTTGGTAAGTGTTCGCTAAAGCTTCGCGGTCGCCCTCTGTCTCAATATTCATCCTCACCCGAATTTTTACCTGGGGATATCTTACGGTGGCTGCTTACAGAACTGACCCACACACTATTCGTGACGTGCAGAGAGAAACTGAATGATGTTTTGCTGCAGTCCCTTAACATAGGTTACAACTTATGCTTAAGAACATACAACGTAGAACTCAAATATGTCAACTGTGTAGTGATTGACAACTGCATCATCATTAGTAAATTACTCCTTTCCCTTTGTGGCTGCATTACTTTTTGAATACTGCGTGTTATAAATCTGGCATTCAAGTTGGCAAAATTGACCTACAACATCTCTCTCTCAGAAATCTCTCATTGTCTTGAACTGCAGACCAAAGTGCTTGCATACTTAGCATAAATTGACTGATTTCTGTCCTGTGGCTTAATCAACTGGACCATTGCAGAATATTATATACTGCTGCAAAAGTGTATAGCAGATTCCTAACGGACATCAAAGATTTGAAAAACAATAAGGCCGCTGGCCTCGACGGTCTGAGATCTGAGCAAATTAAACATTTTGGACCGGGAGTACAAGCATGGATCCTAGAGCTAATGAATAACTGTACTACAACAATGCAAATTCCTAAACTGTGGTGGAAAGCCCGGGTTATTGCGTTACTAAAACCAGGGAAAGACCCAGCTGAAGCTAAAAATTTCCGGCCTGTCTCACTGCTTTGTCATTTATTTAAAGTGCTGGAGCGAATGATCCTCAAACGCATGGCTGATTATGTCGACAAAGTCCTCATTAACGAACAAGCTGGATTCCGACCAGGAAAATCATGCTGTGGCCAAATCCTGAATCTCTCACAGTACATCGAAGACGGCTATCAGAGAGGAGAAGTAACTGGGGTCGCATTCCTGGATCTCAGTGCTGCATATGACGCAGTTAACCATAAGTTGCTTACCCAGAAAGTGTATAATGTCACTAAGGACTACACCCTTTCTATGTTCGTGCAATGTATGCTACAGAACAGACGCTACTATGTAACCTTACAATCTAAAAACAGCCGATGGAGGACACAGAAAAATGGACTTGCACAGGGCAGTGTTTTGGCTCCAATATTATTTAACATCTATACCAATGATCTCCCCATCAGCCACCAGACACGAATGTTCATATATGCTGATGATGCAGCAGTGGCCACACAGGATAAAACCTTTGAACAAAAAAATGGTTCAAATGGCTCTGAGCACTATGGGACTCAACTGCTGAGGTCATTAGTCCCCTAGAACTTAGAACTAGTTAAACCTAACTAACCTAAGGACATCACACACATCCACGCCCGAGGCAGGATTCGAACCTGCGACCGTAGCGGTCTTGCGGTTCCAGACTGCAGCGCCTTTAACCGCACGGCCACTTCGGCCGGCAAACCTTTGAACAAGTGGAGGAGAATCTCACAGGAGCCTTAACAGAACTTGCTACCTATTACGACGGCAATACTCTCAAACCAAACCCCAGTAAATCACAAGTATCCGCCTTCCATCTTAGGAGCAAACAAGCGAAACGGAAACTCCGAGTCATGTGGCAAGGGGAGGAGCTGAAACATACAAACAGCCCAAAATACCTGGGAATAACATTGGACAGAGCACTTACTTTTAAGCAGCACTGTCACAACACTAAAAAAAAGGTCTGTGCCAGGAACAACATACTGCGGAAGCTAACAGGTTCATCGTGGGGAGCTCAACCACATGTTTTGCGCACCACAGGTCTGGTGCTGAGTATCTCAGCTGCGGAATATGCGGCGCCAGTTTGGAGGAACTCTGCCCACGCTAAGCAAGTTGACGCCGCCGTAAACGAAACTGTACGTATTGCCACAGGATGCCTCAAACCAACTCCCACAGACATCATTTACCCCATCATAGACATAGCACCACCCACTATCCGCAGACAAGTAGCCGCCGAGATCGAAAGATCAAAACAAAAGAATGATCCTCGACGCCCGATGTATATGCACCGAAAACAACGTGTCCGGCTGAAATCCCGCAGGAGTTTCATGGAAACTACTGAAGAGCTCGCCACCAAGCCCGTCGCAAGGCGACTATCTCTCTGGGAAGAAATGGTGCCACACTCCACAATGGAACTACTTGAGGAGGGACCTGCAGGATTTCAACTACCTCTTACAACTTGGCGGTCATTAAACCGGCTGCGCACTGGAGTAACTGGGTGCAAATCAAACCTATTTAAATGGGGTTACAGTGATAGCGATAGGTGTGAATGCGGAGCAATACAGGACTTGGACCACCTACTGATCTGCCCAGACATGTCTATGACATGCACTAAAGATGATATTTTGAAAGTCAATGACAAAGCAATCTACGTTGCTAATTACTGGGAAGGGAAGATATAATTGGTGCATCCGGACACGGAAGAAGAAAACGGACATCACACAGGAAATCTCACATTCTTAAATACAGGGTGATTCAAAAAGAATACCACAACTTTAGGAATTTAAAACTCTGCAACGACAAAAGGCAGAGCTAAGCACTAGCTGTCGGCGAATTAAGGGAGCTATAAAGTTTCATTTAGTTGTACATTTGTTCGCTTGAGGCGCTGTTGACTAGGCGTCAGCGTCAGTTGATGCTAAGATGGCGACCGCTCAACAGAAAGCTTTTTGTGTTATTGAGTACGGCAGAAGTGAATCGACGACAGTTGTTCAGCGTGCATTTCGAACGAAGTATGGTGTTAAACCTCCTGATAGGTGGTGTATTAAACGTTGGTATAAACAGTTTACAGAGAATGGGTGTTTGTGCAAAGGGAAAAGTTCTGGACGGCCGAGAACGAGTGATGAAAATGTAGCACGCATCCAGCAAGCATTTGTTCGCAGCCCAGGAAAATCGACTCGCAGAGCCAGCAGAGAGCTGCAAATTCCACAACCAACTGTATGGAGAGTCCTACGAAAAAGGTTAGTTATGAAACCCGAACGTCAACTACCCGAGGCGATGGATCGGCCGCCAGGCAGCCCGTGGCAGAGCACTTCATCACTGGCCTCCAAGAAGCCCTGATCTTACCCCTGCGATTTTTTCTTATGGGGGTGTGTTAAGGATATGGTGTTTCGGCCACCTCTCCCAGCCACCATTGATGATTTGAAACGAGAAATAACAGCAGCTATCCAAACTGTTACGCCTGATATGCTACAGAGAGTGTGGAACGAGTTGGAGTATCGGGTTGATATTGCTCGAGTGTCTGGAGGGGGCCATATTGAACATCTCTGAACTTGTTTTTGAGTGAAAAAAAACCTTTTTAAATACTCTTTGTAATGATGTATAACAGAAGGTTATATTATGTTTCTTTCATTAAATACACATTTTTAAAAATGTGGTATTCTTTTTGAATCACCCTGTATTTAAAAGCAATGTAAACGAATACCTCGCTAGTCACTCCTTCTGCAGTATTTTACATAATTGGGACTCGAGAAGTAAATTCCAAGTGACTCAAATGCTTTACTTACATAGACAGATGATTGTGATACGTGAAAAGTTACAAAACGCGTAGTTTGATGTAATAAATGATTACAGCATGTGCATTCACATGCTGTTATCATTTATTACATCAATGGCTTTCTCAGACGATCCGAATTCCTCCTAACACACATACATACAGTTCTCTAGAAGTACTTGCCATAATCGAGTAGTTCAACGCTAGTCGTAATTGGTTGTTAGCATATTTCACCGAAGTAGCCAGCAGTGGTTGCTTTTACCTTTTAATGTGTAACTACGATAGTTCCACATCCCTAAAGGTTATCTTTCACGATAAGATTTACGAAAGACAATGAGTACATGGATGAATGTCGAACGAAGTATCATGGTGTTGCTTTACAGTCGAGCTAAATAACGCTTCTACATACTTCAAAGAGACCAGTGTGTCCGCTCTAGAGTCCCGGACAGAGTTAACGGATTCAGAAAGCATTGTTACTTATAGAACTACATACTTGCCAGCGGCGCCACTACTGCCTGAGCTGTTCAGGAGTGGTCACCTACGTCAGAATCTTTCAATTAATTTCAGTTATGGATGACTTTCCACGGTTATCGACGGACCCAGCTCCGACCAACGACCTTGCCAGGTTACTTAAAGAAACCTCAGGTAAAGTAGACAACGTGAGACTGTTGTTTCGTAATCTACACGGTCGAACGAAAATTTTATGGCCACCGCCTACCGTGAGACTAAATGCCATGGTGGCGTTGCGGGCATTTGATTCCATAAGGAAAGTATCTGGGAGTGCTGCCGAATTTTTTATGTGAAAACTCTTAAGATTTTCAAATAAAACAAACGTTGTTAACATTATGCGTGTCTGTTCTTCATCTCTACGTATCTGTAGCCCTCTGCCGCTAAAGAGCTCCGAATTATGGCTTGCAGCGAGGCGATGTGTAACGTAACTGTGTCGGTTCATAAGAAACAGTGTGCTGTAATCGAGTTGCGAATTCATACGCTTCATCCACACATCAATACCAGACTACGCACGAGCTCTGCGACACCTGAAACAGTCCGACGCCAGGGGATCACTGTCATCGATCATCCACAATGTAGTCTCGACACGGTCCTATCCGATTTTCATGTGTTCCCAAAACATGCAGAACTCTTTCGAGGCTTTCACTTTGAAAGCGATGAAGCGGTGCAAGCAGAGGCGAGATTGTGCCACAGTCAACAAGATCAGATGTTCTGCATGGCGGTCAATAAACTGGTATCTCATTGGAAGAAATATGATCGTCGCCAGGGTGACTATGTTGAGAAATAAATATGTATACGTGAATAATAAAGATATATAATGTTAATGAAGTTTGTTTTATTTAAAAAGCTTTACGAATATTCACATTTAAAATTTTAAGACATTGATTTTCCGCACCCCCACGTATATAAATGGAGCAAAGACTAATGGGAATCATTCATTCTAGCGAAGATATCGGAAGCAAATGGGGAAATCGATTGACATAAGCGATGTGAACAAAGGGTAGATTGTTACATCTCGGCGCCTGGAAATGAGCATCTAGACAACGAGGAAGCTGGTTGTCTGTTCGTGTGCTACTGTTGTGATTATTTATGGAATGTGGTTGAGGGATGGTGATACCAAAAGTAGGTGACAATGTATTACTCGTCTCTGCCTCATCACAGAACGCGAATTTCGGAGGGTTGTCCGCTCTGTAAAGCAGGAGAAGCAGGTATCTGTGGCAGATTTGACAACGTACGACGCTGGTTGAGGCACAGGTTTTTCGGAACACATTGTTCAGCGCACGTGCGGCTCCACTGCAGACGATCCCTACACACTGTCTGTTGGCCCAGCTACATCGCCGGCCGTGGTGGCCGAGCGGTTCTAGGCGCTACAGTCGGGAGCCGCGCGACCGCTACGTCGCAGGTTCAAATACTGCCTCGAGCATGGATGTGTGTGATGTCCTTAGGTTGGTTAGGTTTAAGTAATTCTAGGGGACTGTTGACCTCAGAAGTTAAGTCCCATAGTGCTGAGAGCCATTTGAACCATTTGAACCCAGATACGTCGTGAATTACGATTGCAGAGGGAGCGGTATCTTCATTATTTTGCCATGGATCAGAGCAGACGTGTCGCCTGGTCGAAGGAACTAAGGTTTTTTTTTTTATCGCCATGGACGAAGGCCGGTGGGGACGGTGTTAGGCACTGGGGGACATTCACGCTGACTTCGGTAGGACGTGCGGTAATACGCGAGGAAACGATGACAGCTGTGGACTGCGTGAACATTGCTGCGCACCACCTCTGTCTCTTCACGCTTGAGGTCTTCCTTGACAGTGATGGAATTTTCTATCACGATGTCTACCCTTTTCACAAGACCAGAATTGGGATGCAGTGGTTTTAAGAGCGTGATATCGAATTCACAAGTTAATGCCTCGGTCATCAAATTCGCCTCTATGTACGTGATGGATGCTGCAGGGCGCCGGCTAACCACGGCCCGTAATTTACGGAATTTTGTGACCTGTGCATAGTTACGTGGTATCATTTGCCTCCGGAAACATACCAAGCACTTGTCGAAACTGCGCCGCCCAGAATCCCTGCTGTATTGCGTTCCAAATACGGACCAACACGTCAGTGAGAAGGCAATGTTTCGCCTCTAGTGACATCTAGGGTTGGATCGCGCATTGCAAAGGGGAATCCGGACGCTTCTGATTAGGTAGAGTAGGCTTTCGCGTGGTAGTTGGCGTCTAACGTCAAGCATCTGTCACTTCATGTTTTTCTGCATCTTCGTAGCGCTCTGACGCTTGTCAAAGACTGTGGCCATACGTGATGCTCTGTTAAGCATAGATTTTATATTCCATGTCAGTCATATTTGATACTGTCCTACACGCTTCAACAAAATTCTGGGTGGGTCACAGTAGTGGTTTGTAAGCAATCTTCTTTGCACAGCCACTTTTTTTTTTCCTCCAGCGTCATAACAAGTAATCGCATCTGCTACCAACTTTTCACAACCAAGACTGAACCTACAGAGTGTTTGCGTAAGAGCGTGAAAAAAATTTAACAGGTCATGGAGGATGCTCCACTGAACAATTTGAGGTAGGGAACCTGGGGTCGGAGAAGCCAGCTTAAGGAGATAATAGAAATAGTCACATTACTGTGTACTTTTTTTATTTACATTAGTTACACTTAACTGCAAATACCATCATTGACACAATGAACGGAACATTTGAACTCTGTCTTACAAAATGTGCTGAAGTTGACGGCCATCAGCCTCAGTGCAAGCAGTGACATCGTCGAACAAGTTTCTGACGCACCCTAACAAATATCCTTTGTGTGTTTCGAATCACATCACAGGCAGCCACTATTCTGGCAACTAGTTCCATCTCCATATCCACTCGCGTCTCATACACAAGTGACTTTAGATATCACGATAGGAAATAATGGAGGAGATTCTGGTCCGGTGACCTCGCAAGTCGTGGAATAGGACCTCCCCTTCCAGTACAGCGGCCGGGAAATACATCATTGGGGTGGTTGCGGACATCTACATTGAAGTGGGACGATGTACCGTCATGTTGTATCCACATCCTCTCACGAATAGCCAGGGATGCGTTCTCAAAGAACTCGGGTAGAAATCTTTGCACGAACCTCAAGTACAGGTGGCCATTCAGACGGACAGGTAGAAGATATGGCCCAATGAGATTGTCGCCTACAATACCGGCCCAGATATTCACAGCAAAACTTAGTTGATAATGATGTCTTTCGTCATCCCACACATGGTTATTCCTGCTGTTCGAAATAACATGACAATCAAATGAGGCCTAGTCAGTAAATAGCACGATTTGGAGAAAGTCGGGTCGATCAATACATTTTTGGGGCAACCACTGACACAATAAGGCCCATGGTGCAAAGTCAGTCACCGATAGTGCATGGACTTGAGGCGGGTAATACGGGTGTAATTGTTGTTCGTGGAGTACTCGCCTCACGCTATTATGTGCAGGTCCCATTTCACGTGCAATACACTGAGTACTTGTAGTGAGGCCCGCTGCACCACTTTAAACACCTCCTCTTCAAAACTGGGTGTGCTAGTGGTCCTCATGTTGCCAGGTCCCTTGTTTCTTCTTCCCATTGAACCAGTCTTCCACATTCGTCGATCCAGAGAAATAAACACTCGTTGTGATGGATAATTTTTATTAGGAAATCGTTCCCTGTACAGCCTTTACAGCAACGAGAGCATTGCAGTCTTCTTCCCCATACACAAGGTGCATGGCAAGTCAGTGAGTTCTGCGAAAATGTACCGGCAAAGCTCTATTGTATTGTAGTGTACTTCTCTGGGTAGCACTGAGTAATGAGCGGGTCTGTCGTTGATTCATAGCACGTTCTGTCATGGGATAATGTAAATACGATACAACACACACACTTTATGGAGAAGTAAAGTAAACAAAACCTGCTTCATAACTTCCTAATAATCAGGCTCGTCCTCCTTGTTTCCTTGCAGGAAGTAAAAAATGTACGTATAAACAGACAGCACAATACGTGTAAACATGTACGCATGTTAGTTGTAAATAACATGGAGAACAGTAATGCTAGACAAAGTGGTAGATAAGTTTACTTCCATACCTTCTTAAGCTAGCTTTTCAGGCCCCAGGTTCCCTACATCAAGTTCAGTGAAGCATTCTCTATGTCCTGTTACATCTTTGCATGCTGTTAAGAAAACACCCTGTATATGATCATTTCATTTCATATCCCTACGAGTTGTTACACCCAGGTATATACATGAGTTGACCGATTCTGTGACTCGTTGATACAGTAGTAATATGAAACTACCTTTTCTTCCCTTTGTGAAGTAAAACATTTTGACTTTATCAACATTTGAAGGGAATGTCCAGTATTTACACGTACTTGAAGTCTTTTGAAGATACCACTGATTATGTGCACAGTTTTTTTCAGACAATACTTAATTGTTGATAACTACATCATCCTCGAAAATTCTGAGGTTACTATTAATATTGTCTGCAAGGTCATTAATACGGAATATAAACAGCAGTGGACTCAACGCATTATCTTATTTATTTATTACGTGTTTAGCCTGACCAGATTAGGGCCTTAAGGGGAGTTAAAATGGAAAAAAAATTTTTCACATTATGGGATTTTTATCTCATAAAATTTGCAATTTTCCGAATAATTTCAGTTACATTTTTCCATAAATCTCAGAAACCACTTCTAGTAGAGTATTCAAATTTTCCGGGAGTAATAACATACATATCCTGAGTCTACTGAACTAAACGAAGAGCATAATGATACGTATAATAAAAATTATTTAAAATAACGTACAGAAAAGTACACAAAATTTTAACCTTGTAATTAAAAAATTGTATTTACGAAAGCAGTGGCTGAAATGCAATTACTGTGGTTCAGTAGACTCAGAACATTGTTCCAAACTTAGCAAGTAGAATGTCAGTCAACAGTGTTGAAAGCTTTGCTGAAGTCCAAAAATATTTCAGTGCTATGTGAAGGTACATTGCTGAGAACGAGTATTTCTGCCATGCTATTCAGATAGCACGGTAATATTTACGGAAAAATAAGGGGGAGTGCAATGATAGAGAAGAAAATAGAGCAAACATTGAGTATGGTAGTCTCTACGTTTATCGGCATGTAGCCGTGATAACTGTTCGTAGGCTACTATGATGCGGTCGAAAGCGCATACGTCACGAAGGTATCGTACACAAGCGTTCATTGCCAGTTCCATCCGGCGTGAGCTTTCGCATAGAAGTCGTTGGAGAATAAGTTCGTCGGGAAATCCTTTTGTTTGCTTATGTACTTAGGGAAGCGACCCTGACACCTTCTTACAGACTGCAGGTGTGTTCAGTCCAGTCCAAATGATTGTGAAAAATTATCCAAAGATCGTTGCAGAAGACATAAATTTTATGTCTGTGCCGTTAAGGATTGCTGCTGGAAGAGACTGAACTGAGAGGAAATAACTCTTTCATGAAAGACTAAGATAGGTGAGCTAAGTTTGAAACCTACGCCGTGCGCCCACACTGATAGGGTAAGTAAATCTGTATTTACATGCTGGATGGGTGTACATAAGTTTGTTGAACTTGCACTTAGATATAACCGACTGTCATTAGCGTATAGATGAAATACACAGTGGGAGAGTTGAGACATAATTAACATATAGCCTAACGAGAAGAGTAATGGGCCCAATACAGATCCTTGTGGGACCGCTGATCCTACATCCCTCTATTGTAACATTTTTGTTCCAGTCATTACACACTGTGCGCGAGATGTAAGGTATGACTGGAACCACTGTACAACACTTGAAGAAAAAATATCGGTTTGTATGTTTAGCAAGTAGAACGTCAAAGCCGGCCTTTCTGGCCGAGCGGTTCTAGGCACTTCAGTCTGGAACCACGCGACCGCTACGATCGTAGGTTCGAATCCTGCCTCGGGCATGGATGTGTGTGATGTTCTTAGGTTAGTTAGCTTTAAGTAGTTCTAAGTCCTAGGGGACTTATGACCTCAGATGTTAAGTTCCATAGTGCTCAGAACCATTTGAAGAACGTCAAAGTCGACAGTGTCTAAAGCTTTGCTGGAATCCTGAAAGCATATAGTAGTCGCCTTTTGTTTATCCATAGCTTGTTTCAGTTAGTCTGTCACTTCAGTAGGAGCAGTCGTCGTGCTGCCATTTTGCCGGAAACTGGACTGGTATTCATCTGAAAGATTATTTGATGTTAAATAAGAAGTAAGCTGTTCGTACACTATTTGTTCCGAAGTCTTGGGTTGTGCTGGTGGAATGCAAATAAGGCTTTAGCCGAAAGGCTGTTTGGTTGATTGGCCCTTGGGTAATGGTTTTATGAGTCCCTACTTTCAGGATGATGGAAACGTGCTGGAGATGAGAGAAAGATTAAAATGATCTTTATTTTGGGCAGTAGAAGGTCGACGAGAAGACCGACCATTTGCACTGTATTACTATCGTTCGCTACATGTGCCGAAAGAATTCGCGCAATTAAATTCCAGACCTTGTTAGGCTTACCGGACGCAAAAAAATTTTTCGTTTCAGCGAACCATTGATACTTCATGGGAATCGATGATTTGTAACCTTGTTCGTTGGTCGAGTAGATACATACGCAAGGAGAAATACTTCTTTAGATCCTCAATAGCAACTATAGGTTCAGCTGCAGGTTTCAGTTTCCCTGTTGCTAGACCTCGGAGATTTTTCCACATGACGGAAGACCTGTGGAAGTTCTCTGTTAGCGAATGGCATACCTGAGTTTTGTATTTCTCACATAATAAATCGGCTAGATGCTTCTAAGAAGTCAGATGCTATTTATATTTCCTGTGTTCCGCGTCATTGGATTGATCAGTAATCCGTGCAGCAGGTTCCCTCCCAACTCTTATAGTTTCTATAGGTATATATTTATCGTATAAAATATAGTGTCTCTCAGTGGAATTTATGTAAAAGTTTTTTCCTCCCCTTGCCTTTAAAGAAATATCGTAGCTGTCAGGTGTAAGCTCATATTCAACGCTTAAATTATTTAAAAGTGGCCACTTTTAATTTGTTCTTTGGACGTTGCAGTGAGTAAGTTATGAATATTACATCATGAGCAGACAAGCGAGTTGCAGGGGTCTGATCAGTGCAAAACGAGTTGTTTCCACTATGAGCCGGCAGGTGGAAAGGAGGCAAAGAGTACGGGAGGACGGAGACTCACGGAGCTGTTGCTTTCCATCGAAGATAACATGCTGCGTCCTTCCAATCAAGAAATCTTCAGTCCAGTCACACATTTCACTTCTTACTCCCATATGATCGTACTTAGAATAGTAAGCGTTCGTGTGGTATTCCGTCAACTGATTTTCAGAAGTCAAGAAAAACTGCAATTAGTTTACTGCTTTGATCCGTGACTTTCAGCGTGAAATGTGAGAAAACTGTGAAATGGGTTTCATATGATACATGTTTTTCGGAATACGTGCTGGTTCGCGTGCAGGAGGTTATTTTGCTCGAGGTACCTCATTGTATTTTAGCTCGTAAGTTCTAAGATTCTAAAACTAATCGATCTCAGTGACAGTATACACTGAGATAACAAAAGTCATGGAATACTTCCAGACATCGTGTCGGACCTCCTTTCGCCCGGTTAGCGCAACAGTTCAGCGTGACATGGACTCAACAAGTCACTGGAAGACCCTTGCAGAAATATTTAGCCACTATAGTCGTCCATAATTGCGAAAGTGTTGTTGGTGCTGCAGGATTTTGTGCACTAAATGACCTCTCGATTATGTCCCATAGATGTTTGAAACGTCGGGCCATCTGGGTGGCCAAATCGTTCGCTCAAATTGTCCACAATGTTTTTCAAACCAGTCGCGAACAACTATGGCCCGGTGACATGTCGCACTGTCCTCCATAAAAATTCCATCGTTGTTTGGCTTCGAATGGTCTCAAAATACCTGAAAATAACCATTTCCTGTCAATGATCGGATCAGTTGGACAAGAGGACCAACTTCATTCCATGTAAATACAGCCCATACCATTATGGAGCCACCACGAACTTGCGCAGTGCCTTGTTGATAACTTGGGTCCATGGCATCGTTGGGTCTGCCCTACACTTGAACACTAGCATCAGCTCTTACCAACTCATCTGATCAGGTCGCGGTTTCCCAGTAGTATATGATCCAACGAATGTGGTCACGAGCCCAGGAGAGGCACTGAAGGCGGTGTCGTGTTGTTAGCAAAGGCACTCGTGTCAGCCGTCTGCTGCCATAGCCGAATTACGCCAAATTTTGCCGCATTTTCCTAACAGATACGTACGTCGTACGTGCCACATTGATTTCTGCTGTTATTTCATGCAGTGTTGCTCTTTTGTTAGCACTGCGAACTTAACACTAACGACGTTGCTCTCGATCGTTAAGTGATGCCGGTCGGGCACTGTGTTCTCCGTAGTGAAAGGTAATGATGAAATTTGGTGCTCTCGACATATTCTTTACACTGTGGATCTCGGAATGTTGAATTCCCTAACGGTTTCCGAAATGTAATGTCCCGGTCTTCTAGCTCCACCTATCATTTCGCGATCAAAGTCTGTTAATTTCCGTCGTGAGTCCATAATCACGTCGGAAACCTTTTCACGTGAACCACCTGAATACAAAAGACAGCTCCGGCAATGCACTGCAAATTTATACCTTGTGTACGTGGTACTACCATCATCTGTGTATGTACGTATCACTATCTCATGACTTCTTTCACCTCAGTGTACGATAGTTTTGTGGATCTTAGTGCAGTCGCTTGCCATTACGTAACGCGCGGACTATCGCTTGGGAATTGACGAAAAGGTGTGCAGGGGTCTCCTCCTTCTGCTGTACGCCGCAAGCCAAACAATAAATTCTCTCCTTAATAACCCTGCGTAATTGCTTTTCCGTTTTGTGCCCCTGGTAAGCTACGTAATCCCCCGTCGTAGCATGATAGCAGGGGGCGGGGGGGCGGGGGGGGGGGGGGCGCTGTCTTCCTCTGTAGTGTATTGTATTCGGTAACTCTGGCGTACATTCACGCATCAATACTGACAACGAAAGCACAGTACGCCAGCTAGGGGCATTTACGCTTAGAATAATGTCACACTTTATAATATGGATACATGCCAGTGTGTGGAGCGTGGCACAAGTCACAAAATAAATATTATCCCCTGGTTTTGCCGGAAAACCGATTGAGGTTGTGCAGTGGTTATCACTCTTGATTCGCATTGTGGGGAAATGGGATTTTAATCTTCATACTGGGAATAATTCGGTGCGTTTTGCGTGGTTTATCTACGTCACTCAAGACAAACACTGGAGTCCCTTCTTTGAAAACAATGTGCTGCTTTCCTCGCCTGATATTCCCAATTACATTTCACACGCCGTTACAATCAGGTCGTCGACGTGACGCGGAAGGTCGTACTTCCTTATCAAAATTAGCAAATTTCATGTAACATACAGCTGTCTTGACGACCGCAGCAATAAGACTAAAACGAGGATAATTCGAGCTTACGCACAGTGTACCCACCTTCTTTCATTCTGGTAATCATCCGCAAACGGAATGGGAAAAAGGAAAGTGATTCGGGTTCACCACGTAGAAATACCACAGTGTCTTCTTGAGTATTACTGTGTAACTAGTTACCACAGCTTGTAGTATACATTGATCCTTTGCAGTGTTTACTGTGGTATCTTCTAAGCGATATCTCTCTCCGTGTTCGCCCATTCCCTGCTTGATCTCATTTCTAAGTGCTCATTTACACGTCCTTAAACCACACGCTAAAGCCAATGGAAGAAGTCGCCCCACGAAGCGCACTTACGTACTCCATGTACGTAGCGTAAGCTGTCATCACACTGAGGTGAAAAAAGTCATGGGATACCTCTCAATGTCGTGTCTGATCTCCTTTTGCTTGGCGTAGTGCAGCAACTGGATGTGGCATGGACTCAAGTCGTTGGAGGTCCCCGGCAGAAATGTTGAGTCATGCTGAATCTATGACCGTCCACAATTGCAAAAGTGATGCCGGTGCAGGCTTTTGTGTGCTATCTGCCCTCTCGATTATGTCCCATAAACATTCGATGGGATTAATGGCGGGTGATCTGGGTGGCCAAATTATTCGCTCAAATTCCATCTTTGTTTGGGAAAATAAAGTCCATGAATGGCTTCAAATGGCTTCCAAGTAGCCGAACATAACCATTTTCAGTCAATGATCGGTTCAGTTGTACAGGAGGACCCAGTACATGCGATGTAAACACAGCCCACACCATTATCGGGCCACCACTAGCTTACACAGTGCCTCCCTGACAACTTGGGTCCATGGGTTCGTGCGATCTGTGCCACATTCGTACCCTACCATAAGCTCTTACCAACTGAAATAGGGACTCATGTGACCAGGTCACTGTTTTCCAGTCGGCTAGGGCCCAATCGATATGGTCTCGAGCCCAGAAGAGGCGCTGCAGGCGATGTCGTGCTGTTCCAAAACCACTCGCGTCGGTCGTAAGCTAACTCTCCTATCGGATATGTTCGTCGAACGTCCCACACTGAATGCTTCGGTTATTTCATGCAGTGTTGCTTGTCCGTCAGAACTGACAACTCTACAAGAAGGCCGCTGCACTCGGTCGTTAAGTGAAGTCTATCGGCCACGGCGTTCTCTGAGATTAGGGATAATGCCTGAAATTTGATATTCTCGGCACACTCTTGACGTTGTGGATCTCGGAATATTTAATTCCCTAACAGTTTCCGAAATGGAATGTCCCATACGTCTAGCTCCAACTACCATTCCGAGTTCAAAGTCTGTTAATTCCTATCGTGCCGCCATAATCACGCCGCAAACCTTTCCACATAAGTCACCTAAGTACAAATGAGGGCTCCGGCAATGCACTGCCCTTTTATACCTTGTGCACGTGATACTACCGCCATTTGCATGGAAGTAGTTATCCAGGTACAAAACCACAACAACTTGACAATGTCCTCCAAAAGGGGAGGAAAATGGACAGAATATGCACATAAAATACGTAGATACAACTATAGATCTGCATATCGCAATGCATTCACATGTCACTTTAGTATAGTGATGGGAACAGCCGAATGAAAACAGTCGATTCAGTCGGTTTTAGTTTTATGTATCGGTTGAGTTATACATTCATTCTTCCAGTGAAACCATTGTATAGCCGGCCGCGGTGGTCTCGCGGTTCTAGGCGCGCAGTCTGGAACCGCGCGACTGCTGCGGTCGCAGGTTCGAATCCTGCCTCAGGCATGGATGTGTGTGATGTCCTTAGGTTAGTTAGGTTTAAGTAGTTCTACGTTCTAGGGGACTGATGACCACAGCTGTTAAGTCCCATAGTGCTCAGAGCCATTTGAACCATTTTTGAATTACAGATCCTAGGTTTAGTCATCCCAGTAGACTTAGGCCAAGTAATGCAATCCTGTCATTCACCTCCATGTCACCAACAATGTAAGAGAACATGATCGCCCATTCCAACCAATATGTTCATATAAGGACTCTTACTCACATTAACAAAAAATTCCTAAACTACTAAAAACAAAATAAAAAACTCAAAATCCAGCAAACAAATTACAAAACACAGAAATGATAAGAATATTGCTTTTCTGCTCTATGTTAAGTTTCTTTTCTTTTTATTTATACAGGTTAGACATTAATAAAACCTACAAACTGCAGGGACAAATTCCTGACTGGAAATTGAGGAAAAAATGTCCTATAAATATGTGCCAGGAAATGCATCGTTGCTGGGGTGGATGGCGCTGGCGAATTCAAGTTCCTCTGACCACGTGCGGTGTGTTGCTTTTGTATTCCAGTCTATTAGATTGACACAAGGTGCTGTAAGCAGCAGAATGGCCCAGTATTCACACCGGGAACAAGCTGGGATGGAGTTTTTGTGCAGCCAAGCAGATGGAAACAGTCGAGAGGCAGCACAGCTATACCAAAACGAGTACCCTCACAGATGCCCACCACATCGCACAACATTTCAAGCACTTTTTGGGCGCTTGTGTGATCATGGGTCATTACAGACAGACAAACGTGCACGGAGGCGGCATGCTGTTTGTCTGCCAGATTTAGAGGACCACATTTTACAGTATATTGAGACTAACCCTAGTACAAGCTCCAGCCAAGTGGCCTGACAACATGGTGTAAGTCAAAATACGATCATGTATATCCTGGCTTCCAGGGGTCAACAGCTCTTTTCTGAGTACGTATGTGGCACTCATGGGTCCCTGAGCTATTGAAGCCATTCTTCTTCTCTGGGATGCCTTACCTTACACTTCCTTCTCCCTCCCCGATCTTCTTCCTGTCCCTTTGTTCCTTCCTTTCCCTCGCTTAGTGATCTTATTTATGTCGGCCCCGCTATCGTTCAGACCCCGTTTCGTCTTGCGGTTTTGGTTTTTGTTTGTTTTTTTCTCCTCCTTTTGGGTTTTCTTTTTTGGGCCCATCTCTAAATTTGAAATATGTAGTGAGAGCCAGATGGGGAAGAACTTCCTACCTAGAGTGTTTGGCGTGGGTTCCTCTCCCTCCTCTCCCACCTCCTCCTCCTCCTCCTCCTCCTTTCTCTGCAATTTCCTCCTTCCCTTCCCTCCACACTATAGCTCTTCCGTCTCCTTGCTAGGTCACCAGCTTGGTAGCCAGTCCATGTGGTGGGGCTTTGGTTTATCCATCTGGCTGAGCCACCTGACATCACAGGGATCACACTGCTGGTACCTGTACTGTGAACACCTTGTGATATCTTGGGAGTGGTTGCCTATCTTTTCAGGGCACTGGAACTCCCATCAACAACCGTCATGCCAGGTGGCTGTAGCTGTGTCTGGGTGGCGCCTATGGGGTGAGGCCTTGATCGGAGTGAGTGGTACAAGGACACACGTTTTATACATAAATTGTGTTAAACTGTGGCTTCTCTTCTTAGGAATTTTTTTCTCAGTTCCTGTTTCTGCCTTCCTGGCCTTTCCCCCCTGGCTACCCTCTGGTAGGAGGGCTAGGCCCTCCGACTTGGGGCGAAACCCTTTCTGTGGTTCTTGGTTTGTACCAGGACTGATGGGGAGACTTTTGTCATCACCAAACCTCTTTTTGAAAAACCACATTGAGGACAAGTTCGGTGAAGTTGAGTGATTAAGCAATATGAAGTCTTTTGCTTCCTTATAACGACAAATTCTGCCAGGCAGTCGTCCTCCCTCTGTGCCTGCGACCGTTTAGGAGACATCCCCCTGAATATCACCTCTCAAAAGTCTTTCAGTATGACACAGGGTGTAATTTTCAAGAGGGAGCTTGTCCTCCAGTCTGATGATGAACTTGCAACTAATCTGCAACGACGTAGTGTTCATTTTGTCCAGAGAGGCCCTAAGGACAGTCGTGCAGACACTGGCCGTTTCATGTTGGCCCTGAAGGGGGATACCCTGCCCAAGAAGGTCAAGGTGATCATAAAGAGATGCGACATCAAACCATTCATTCCATCTCCCATGTGTTGCTTACATTGGCTCAAGTTCGGCCACATGTCCTCGCAATGTGATGACACTCAAATCTGTGGTGACTGTAGCCACCCTCTTAATGTGGGGAGCCCTTGCACCTCAGTGCCTAACTGTGTAAACTGCTCTGGTCTATCTTCTTCCCATTCAAACTCACCGGTGTGACCAGAATCCAGGAAATGAAGGTCTATGACTGTCTCAGCTACTTTGAGACCCCAAAGTAGTTACACTTCACTCTGTGAATCTCTCTTCTATCTTTGCCTCAGTTATGTCTTACCCTCCTCCTCCCACTTCCGTACCCACATCCTGTCTCCCTTCCCTCCCTCCCCGCTTTCTAGTGGCTCCTGTCCCTTCCCCTCGAGGAACTACTACTACCACTACTACTACTACTACTACTACTACTACTACTACTACTACTCGACCAGAGAAGAAATCCTCACACTTAGTGCCCCTAAGCCTCTTGCTCTCTATCCAATCTGGACATCATGGCCACCTATTCTGTTACTGATAGCACCACCTCACTCCCTCGGAGTAGGATGAGGAGGAGGAGTAGAAGAAACAATGCAAGTTCAAGAATGAGGCTTCCTCAGAGGGCTTCACACCCTCCTCCTGATTGCAAATCAGACATCGTTTTATGGATGTCACCCCATCCTCGCCTGTGGGGACCACTGACCCAGTGACATGATCTCCCCTCAGCTTCTGTATGTCCAACGTGGACTTTCGCCACGTGATAATCCAATGGAGCTGCAATGGATATTCCCGTCACCTATTGGAAATACAACAACTTCTTTCCTCTTACTCTGTATTGTGTCTTGCTCTTCAAGAAACGCACATCAATGATGCCCAGCCTCTGACGTTTCTTGGTTATCGGGCGTTCCATCAGAGCCATGCCAGTCCTAAGAAAGAATCTGGTGGGCTCAGCACTTCGTTTCACACTGACAGCATTAGTGACTGGATCCCGCTTCATACCAACCTGGAAGCAATAGAGGTTAGAGTGTGAACAACCCCAGCAATCACCATTTCCAATGTCTACCTCCCTCCAGGTTGCCCACTTTCTTATGTTGAACTGCCTATCTTAATACAGCATTTTCGCCCCTGTATCTCCTCCTCGGGGACTGCAGTGCACACCACCCCATTTGGGGGAGTGCCACTTATTACAGACTTTGTGTCTCCTCAATGGCCATTCCACTATCTACATCAGTGCCACTCATGGCACCTTTTCTGATATCGATCTCATGATCTCTTCCCCTGCACTCATGACTTCCCTACGTTGGTCACCCCATGATCATCTTAGTGATAGTAACCGATTTCCAGTGAGTCTATCTTTCACTGCCACTCAAGGCAGACAGGCCCTCACTTTGGGTCTTCCACAGAGCCAAATGACCTTTATATACATCTGCTGTACACTTAGACATCTCTCTCTCTCTCGGATTACATTGGTACAGTCGTGCAAGACGTCTACAAAACTATTCTTCATGGCGCTGGCACTACTATCGAATTATCTACAGGTACCCCTCGTCGTCGACCGGTACTGTGGTGGAGCAAGGATGAAGTAGTCGCTATCCAGGACCGTCGACTCAGCACCCCTCAGATTCAGGAGAATGATATCCCACAGGGTTCTGTGCTAAGTGTCACGCCCTTCCTCATTGCCATAAATGGGCTTGTGACTTCTGTTGGGTCTCTGGTGACCCCAGCGTTATACATTGACGATTTTTGCATCTGGTGTAGCTCCCATTCGATGGCGTCTGCTGATCACCAGTTCCAAGGCACCATCCAACACGCCTCTACGTGGGCCACCGCCCATGGCTTCCACCTTTCCTCATCCAAAACGTGGGTTATGCATTTTTGTCATTGACCCACAGTACACCCTGATCCAGAACTTTATTTAGACAACCAGCTCCTTGATGTTGTAACACAGTCCCCGTTTCTTGAGCCTTATTTTTGATAACAAACTGATATGGCTGCCCCACATTTGTCACCTAAAGACTACAAACATGTGGAAGCTGAATGCTCTCCTCTTCCTGGCACACACATCTTGGGGCGCAGACCGGTCCACTCTTCTCTATCTTTACCATGCTGTCGTTTTTCCAGACTCGATTATGGTAGTCAGGTTTATGACTCAGCAGCTCCTTCCACTTTGAAACTCCTTGACCTGGTCCATCACAGTGGGGTGCACCTGGCTGTTGGTGCCTTTCGCACTAGTCCTGTTGATAGTCTCCTCACAGAAGCAGGGATTCCTCTATACACATCCAACGGAGCCAGCTCCTTGTTTCTTATGCAGTCGCCATTCGCCAATTCTCTGACCATCCTGTATACCCTGTGCTCTTCGCCAATGAGGGATGTCTCCCTCCTAACATCCGCCCACGGGTGGGATTGCCGGTTGGCATGTGTCTCACTTCCCTCTGCCGGGATCTTCATCTGCACTCACTGGACTGCACCCTGTGTCTTTCCTCCTGTGCCCCCCCACCCTTGGATGGTCCCTAGACCACGGATTAGGACCGCTCTCTTCCAGGGTCCTAAGGTCTCTATTGCTCCTATGTTTTACTGGTGTCTTGTATGTGCCATCCTTGCAGAGTTCCAGGGTGCCACCATCCTTTACACTGATGGTTCTAAGATTACTGATAACGTGAGATACGTTTTCACATCTCCTACCAGCTTCGAGCACTATTTGTTGCCAGTATCATATAGTGTACTTACAGCATAGCCTCTAGCCATTTACAGGGCCCTCCTTTTTGTTTCTCAGGCCTCTCTCGATAGTGTTTAAATTTGTTCAGACTCGATGAGCAGCCTTCAGGCTGTCGATCGATGCTACTCTCGTCACCCCTTGGTCTCTACCATCCATGACCTTCTCTCTGCCCTTCCGCGTGCCGCCTGTTCAGTCGTCTTTCTGTGGGTCCCGAGTCATGTGGGAATCCCAGGGAATGAATTGGCTGACCGTTTGGCTAGAGAAACAGATACTTACCCTCTTTTTCTTTCACGATTCCAGCTGCGGATATGCGGATCTACGTCAAAGCTCTCTTTGCCCAACAGTGGATTTCCATCTGGAGCGCTACTGCTCATAGTAATAAACTCCGCACAATCAAGGAGTCTACTGTTGTTGGGCACTCTTTCTTCCGCCCCTCTCGGAAGGAGATCACTGTTTCATGCCGTTTACGCATTGGCCGTACCCGGCTCACCCATTGTTTCCTCCTACGTAACTACCCACCCCCACAATGTGGTTGTGGTGCCAGACTGACGATATCTCACTTATTGGTGGCATGTCCCCTTCTTTCGACCCTTTGTGGTAAGTATAGTCGTCCTGCTTCTTTAAATTTAATATTAGTGGACGATCCACGGATGGTAGACTTGCTCCTCGGTTTCCTCCGTGAAAGCGGTTTTTATTTCCAGATATAAGCTTCTCCTTTCGTCTTGGAGCGGGGGCGGGTTTGTTGTGATTGAGACACTTTTTGCAGTCTTCACGATCTGTGACCCCATGACTGCTCCCCCTTTTTCCAGTTTTTAGGTTTGGTCTCACCTTTTATGCTTATACTGTGTTTCATGTTCATTCTTTTATAATTTGACTCCTCTGACTGAGTCCATTCACTTTTAGCAGACTCTCTTTCTTATGTAACCCCCTTTGAAATCGCGGGACTGATGACCTCTCCATTTGGTCCCAAGCTCTCTCAATCAATCAATTATTAGGATATGTTTTCACATCTCGTACTGGCGTGGAACACCATTTACAACAGGTATCATGTAGTGTGTTCATAGCAGAGCTGCTAGCCATTCACAGGGCTCTCCTTTTTGTTACTCAGCTCTCCCTTCACAGTGTTTTAGTATGTACCGAGTCAATGAGCAGCCTGCAGGCTACAGACCGATGCTGCTCTCGTCATCCTTTGGTCTCTGCTATCCATCATCTTCTCTCTGCCTTTGGCCATACCGATTGCCCAGTTGTCTTTCTCTGGGTCTCAAGTCATGTGGGCACCCCAGGGAATGAACTGGCCGACTGTTTGGCTGGAGAGACAGATAATTACTCCCATTCCATTTCATGATTCCAGATGCAGATACACACAAAAGCTGTCTTTGCCAAAGTGGAATGACATTTGGTGTGCTACTGCTGACAGTAATATACTCCACACAGTGAAGGAGATTATTGCAGTTTGTCGCACTTCCTTCTGCTCCTCTCGGAGAGAGTGCACTTTCTTATACTGACAACACATCGGTCATACTAGACCCACCCATTTTTTTCTCTTGCATAACGAGCCACTCCTACGATGTGGCTGTGGCACTAGGCTGACGATATCCCAAATATTGGTGGAATGTCCCCTACCTTTGGCCCTTCGTACTAAGGGTAGCCTTCCAGATTCCTAGTCCTCAGTATTAACAGACGACTCATGGATGGTTGAACTAGTCCTCAGTTCATTACGTGAAAGTGGTTTTTATTTTCAGTTATAAGGTTTTGCTTTACTCATGGAGCAGTGGCAGGGTGGTTGCGGTTGGTGCGTCTCTTTATGTTTACTGGGTTCAAATGGTTCAAATGGCTCTGAGCACTATGGGACTTAACATCTGTGGTCATCAGTCCCCTAGAACTTAGAACTACTTAAACCTAACTAACCTAAGGACATCACACACATCCATGCCCGAGGCAGGATTCTAACCTGCGACCGTAGCAGTCGCGCGGTTCCGGACTGCGCGCCTAGAACCGCTAGACCACCGCGGCCGGCTATGTTTACTGGGTATGTGACCCAGGACCACTACCCCTTACCAAGACCGCTCTTTTATCCTTCTGTTTTTCCAGTTTTTAGAGTCCTCGCTATGTACTTTGAGCCCTCTGACTACATCCGCCCAGGTGTAGCGGACACCTCTTTCTTATGCATGCAACTTCCAGATTGCAGGATTGATGATGTCGCCGTTTAGTCCTGTAACTGCCTCAGTCAGTCAGTCATGTGTATCCTGCATGACAACCACTACTACCCTATCACCTGTAAAGAGGGCAAGGATTATTAACAGCGGGTTTGCATGTACGGGAAAGATTTGTCTATAGTTTTTGCGTCAGACCGTCACAATTATGGGATTTCTGTCATCAGTTCTCCTTGCCGACGTAGTATCCTTTACCAGAACTGGCATCATCAGTGTGCATCATCGTAATCTGTAGGATACAGACAGTCCTTGGAGAATGGTTGAGGTGTCTCACCAGCATCGGTTCAGCATCAGTGTGTGGTCAGCGATTCTTGGTGGCCATCTCGGTTTGTTGCGATGTGAATACCGGACAATTCTGCTGTTTACAGTACGCTGAGTCTATCACACAACCTGTAAGACAGAAGAAACAAACGGCACGTGGTCAGAGGAACGTTCATTCGTCAGCGCCATCTACCGTGGCAACGAAGCATTTGCGGACACATATTCATAGGACTTTTTTCATATATTTCTAGTCAGGAATACGTCCCTGCAGTATGTACGTTCACCCTGTATATTAGTCAATCCAAAAAGCCAAGTTATTAGTAAAAATGCAGACGCCAACAACACAGTCATACAAGTATAATTCTGTATGTAAATCAAGTACAACTTCTGCCTCGTCGCTCATATAGGTAGCTCTCAGCACATCTGTTCGGTTCACATCTCATACAGAATTCAGTAATGGTCTGCTGAGAGTTCCTTAATGTGAAACACACAAATGACGATTTCCTCTATAAAATTAAAATTTTTAGAAGTATAGTTTTTATTTACCTCGCCTGTACATAATTTCTCTCCGAAAATGTTGACAACCCTGGTCAAGGTTCACGTACGACAAACCATGAGAGTAAAAAAAAACTTACATAGTTGACGTGGCCGCATGGGCTAGTTTCATTCGGTTGAAAATTCGACTGAAAAAAAAAAAAACTGGCTGAACAACATTACATTAGACTTGCCAATTAGTTGTTAACGCCAGTCGGTTATCCCATCACTAGCTGTCATGGCGTCGAGTAGCAAAGGGAAGTCAACAACGCTTGCTTTCTCCGCCACAGCAAAATCAGCTATGGCAGTAAAAAACACTGAAAGAAGAGAACGATCATAATGAGTGTGAATCGAAAATAAAATTCAGAGAGCAAATATTCCATTCGATATTAATTGAGGATTAAAGGATAATTACTGAGAATTATGCAATAGAAATTAACTAAATAGGACACGATCATCAGAAAAAGTAATTCTTCTGAGAAGTTACCTGTTGCTGTAAAATTTCATGCCACTAGGGAACCGAAGAAGACTGCAAAACTGTACTTTGGGAGGTAAACATTCTCACTGCTAACTTCTCTTCTCTATGCAGTCTCATTCATAATTTCCTTCTCTGTTCCGTGCGGCCTACTCTCTTCTAACACACAGCATATTTCGTTCAATCCTGTATCACGTGTGTTCCTTCTGATGACAAAAAGATATTTGCTCCATTTATATTGTTCAATTAAAACACGTGTGCTTTGCACCAAGCCTGCATATATTTCTCGATATCACTTGTTCAGTGCGCCGAGGGAGCTGTGAACTGCTCAGCTCCAGAAGTCTTCATCGTTTGAAAGCACGCTTATCAGTGAACGCTTCGGCCTCTATCGGCAGCATTCGTGCAACTTCAGATGAGCTTTCACTCATTGGCTCAAGGAACCGATGAATAGGCACTAACGATCTCATCGTCGCCATAAGACGAAACTATCCATCTTCCATCGTATTAAAATAAATACTGAAAATCTGATTTTTTTCTAGACTTGGTGTCCTTTTGGTGGTGGTGGTGGTGGTGGTGTTGGTGTTGGTGTGGTGTTGGTGTGGTGGTGGTGGTAGTAGTAGTATACCAACATTTTTTCACTCAGAAAGTAAAATACCTTAGACAACACAACAGATGTGAGCAGGACTTCACTACTTTTGCTTTAGCTCTTGTACAATGGGGGAGGGGGAGCAATGAGAAACTTCATGTGCACCACTGGAAGTTGGTTGCAACAGTAAACAGTTACATACTAAAACAGAACGAGTCAAATAGGAAGCTATGTAGAGCTTGAGCTTATTGGCCAGCTACCTCCCCCCAGTTTTACTACTCAGTGACTTAACGTGCATCATCCCCTTTGGGGATCTCCCATAACCTGTCAGAGAGGTGCCCTCTTGGCTGATCTTCTTAACTGACGGAACCTCTTCTGCCTTAACACTGGAGCACCCACTTCCCTTTCGGACTCCTCGCACACCTATTCCCATTTAGATCTCTCCTTCTGCACTGCCCAGGTTGCCCATCGTCTTCAGTGGCCCATTCTTTCTGACACCTACTCGAGCGAATATTTCCCGTGTGCTATACGTTTGCTGACTCCTACCCCACCTGAGTGCACACCTAAATAGCTGCTTACTTCTGCTGACCGGCGGCTTTACTCATCCCTGGCAACGTTCGAAGCACGAGATTTCCCCAGTTGTGACAACCAGGTGGAATATCTCACAAACGTCATCCTTACTGCAGCAGAACGTTCCATTCGTCGCACTTCCTCTTGACCACGCCACGTCCCAGTCCTACGATGCCAAACTGTATTCATTATAAACAGATGCGTGCAAAGTGTCGTTGAATTCTTCGGGATAGCAAAAACGCTAACTGGGTATCATTCAGTAGGTCTTTAAACAGTTTTACCCCTCCCTCTGTTGTGTGGGCCAACTTCCCAACGCTCTCTGGGACCAAGACCCATTCGCCAATTTCCGGCCCGATAGTAGCAGATGATGTTATTGCGCAACCTATTGCTATTTCCAACACCTCGGGCCTCCATTTTGAGGAAGTTTCGAACTCTTCCCACAATCACACTGGCTTCCTCCATCAGAAACGAGCGGAGGAGGCTCAGGTGATACCCTTCGCTTCTCAGAATCATGGGTGCTACGATGCCGCCTATGAGGGAGCTAGATCATTCTCTCAGTTCATCCCGATCCTCCGCCCCAGGACCAGATGCTGTCCGCATTCAAATGTTTAAGATCCTTTCTCTTGCAAGCGGGCTCTTTCTGCTTAACACGTTCAATCGCATCTGTACAGAGGGTACATTTCCCAGACCTAAGCCCAGTAAGGACAAAAACCTTCTTCTAGCTACTGCCCCATCTATCTCACCAGCTACGTTTGCAAGATGATGGGACATATGATTCATGCCCTGCTGGTATGGTGGCTTGACTCGCGCAATTTACTGACGAACCCCCTGCGGGTCCGGGGTAACAATAGGCCCGAGGTATTCCTGCCTGTTGTAAGAGGCGACTAAAAGGAGTTTCAACCGTTTCGGCCTTCCATGTGATGGTCCCCCTTGGGGTTTGACCTCCATTTTTCAAAATTCTACAGAAGTACGAGCCTTTTGGGGAAGGACGCCTTACGTGGTGTACCACTGGTCCTCAGTGCACTAAGACCTTGGCACTCAGCATTGTACCGGCGTTGTAACCATACCCACTATTCCTCAAATTGGGCCTAAACGCCTGATGGGTTGTACAAGTTACGCCCATAGTGCATCTCCATCTGCCCCAGCGATCATGATGGACTTTCCATGGCACCAGAAATCCAGCACGGTAGCCAGCCCGTTGTGGTGGGGTCATCATGTACACTCTAGGTTGTAGCCCCCTGACAACACGGGGATCATACTGCCGATACCTGAGCTGCACCCTCCCCATGTCAGCCAAGGAGTAGATGCCCGTCTCCTTGGGGCACCAGAACTCCCAGCAATGGTCATCCTGCCAGGTGGCCCTTGCTGAGGCTGGGGAGAGCCCCTGGTCGGAGTGGGTGGTATCAGGGCGGAAGTTTCGCAGATGAAACGTCAACACGTATCAGTTCGCTCTGCGGCCGAGTCTTTCAAAAAGAAAGGTACTGTCTCTGGCTCTGGTTCTCCTGCCCTTTCCCTCTTGGCCACTCCCTGGGAGGAGGGACAGGCCCGCCGGCTTGGGGCGAAGTACTTCCCCCGCTGTTTGGTCTGTTCTCAAACCGATGGGGGGACGTTCGCCACCTCCAAGCCCATGTTCTTTGTTCAGCACATTGAGGACATCTTCGGGGAAATCGAGGCTCTCAGTAAGATGCGTTCGGGGTCTGTTCTTATAAAGACCACCTCCGCCACACAGTTGGCGGCGCTCCAGGCGTGCGACTGCCTAGGGGACATCCCAGTGTCCACTGTCCCGCATCTGGCACTAAATAGGACGCAGGGGGTTATTTTTCATGGGGACCTCCTGCTGCAATCTGATGAGGAGCTCAGGGCCAACCTGGAGCGCCGAGGTGTGCATTTCGTCCGGCGAGTCCAGCGCGGCCCCAAAGACCGTCGCATCGACACCGGGGCCTTTATCCTCGCCTTCGAGGGGGACGTTCTTCTGGAGAAGGTAAAGGTGATGTGCTACCGGTGCGACGTGCGACCTTACGTCCCGCCTCCTATGCGCTGTTTTCGGTGTTCACGCTTTGGGCACATGTCGTCATGGTGTGAGGCTGAGCCCCTTTGTGGCGATTGTGGACGTCCTCTTCGTGAGGAACGTACATGCACCCCACCACCTCGGTGCGTTAATTGTCCTGGCATCCACTCGCCAAGATCCTTAAACTGCCCCGCGTATCAGAAGGAGAAGAAGATTCAAGAACTCAAAACTTTAGATCGTCTCTCTAATTCTGAGGCCAGGAAGAAGTATGACCGCCTCCATCCCGTGCCGTTGACCACTTCGTTTGCCTCAGTTGTGTCCACTCCTTCCGCGGTATCCTCACCCCTATCCTGTCCCCCCCTCCGCCTCCTCCCCCCATCCGGGGTCTATGCCTCCGCCTCCCAAATCCCTCCCTTCCAAATCCTCCTCCCCGTGGCCCCCACCCCCTCTGCCACAGGGGCCACCCTTTCTCCTCCTCCTCCCCTCCCCCCGCCGCCTGAGAAGCGATCCTCTTCTCAGGCGTCCATCGGGGACATGTTCCAGGCCCCAGCTTCCGAGGTCCGGCGTTCCAAAACGGACCCCGCGCGTGAGGACCTTCTTCGGGTCCAGTCCACCATCCCTGTGCCTCCTCGGACTTCCAAGAAGGCCTCCAAGAAGAAGTCTCTATCTCCCTCTCCACCCCGGCGCGTTTCGTCTGATGCTCCACCCGTGAGTCACTGCTCCCGGCCGTCGTCAGTTTCGCCGGGACACTCTGCTGCCAGGCGCTCAGCTGGCCTCTCGTCGGCAAGTGATGCTGCCCCTCCTACACAACCAGGGACAGCGGCCGCAGCTGGCGACGACTCGATGGAACAGGATCCGCCTCCCGCCGGTTGTAGCGTTGTTCCCTCGAAACCTGACCCTCCGCGGCCGTCGAGGTGACCAGCTCTTCCCCCGTCTCGTTCCCCCTCTTTTTTGACTAGTGATGGCCTTGTTACATTGGAACATAAGAGGTATTCGATCTAATTGGGAGGAATTACAACTGCTCCTCCGCCTGCACTTTCCGCTCGTCCTTGGTCTCCAGGAAACCAAGTTGCACCCGACTGACCGTATTGCCTTTACCCACTATACCTCGGAGCGGTATGACCTCACCCCTGTGGACGGTATCCCAGCTCATGGTGGGGTCATGTTGCTCGTTCGGGACGATGTCTATTACCATCCCATCCCATTGACCACCCCACTCCAAGCAATAGCTGTTCGTATTACTCTTTCTGCTTTTACTTTTTCAGTTTGTACCATCTACACTCCATCGTCATCCGCTGTTAGTCGGGCTGACATGATGCACCTGATTGTTCAGCTTCCCCCGCCGTTTTTATTGTTTGGCGACTTCAATGCCCATCATCCCGTTTGGGGCTCTCCTGCATCCTGTCAAAGAGGCTCACTCTTGGCGGGTGTCTTCAACCATCTCAATCTTGTCTGCCTCAATACTGGCGCCCCGACTTTCCTCTCGGACTCTACTCATACCTACTCCCACTTGGACCTCTCGATCTGTTCTACCACTCTTGCCCATCGGTTCGAGTGGTATGTCCTTTGACACCTATTCGAGCGACCACTTCCCCTGTGTCGTTCGTCTCCTGCACCACACCCCATCCCCACATCCTTCGAGCTGGAACATACCGAAAGCTGACTGGGGACTTCACTCCTCCCTGGCGACCTTTCCGGACCACGATTTTCTCAGTTGTGACAGTCAGGTCGAATACCTCACGGCTGTTATCATCAATGCTGCCGGACGTTCCATTCCTCGTACTACCTCTTCTTCACGTCGCGTTTCCGTCCCCTGGAGGAACGAGGCTTGTAGAGACGCTATCCGTGCTCGACGACGTGCTTTACGCACCTTTCGCCGCCATCCTACGTTGGCGAATTGTATTGGATACAAACGACTCCGAGCACAATGCCGTAGAGTCATCAAAGACAGTAAAAAAGCTTGTTGGGCCTCTTTCACCAGCTCCTTTAACAGTTTTACTCCCTCTTCTGTCCTATGGGGTGGCCTGCGCCGGCTGTCGGGCATTAAGGCCCACTCCTCGGTACCTGGCCTGACCTCAGGTAATGTCCTCGTTGATCCTGTGGCTGTCTCCAACGCCTTCGGCCGGTTTTTCGCGGAGGTTTCAATCTCCGCCCATTACCACCCTGCCTTCCTTCCCAGGAAAGAGGCAGAAGAGGCTCGGCGACCTTCCTTCCACTCGCTGAATCTGGAAACTTATAATGCCCCCTTTACTATGCGGGAACTCGAACGTGCGCTTGCACTGTCCCGGTCCTCTTCTCCAGGGCCAGATGCCATTCACGTTCAGATGCTGGTACACCTGTCTCCGGCGGGCAAAAGGTTCCTTCTTCGTACCTACAATCGCGTCTGGACCGAAGGTCAGGTCCCCATGCGTTGGCGTGACGCCGTCGTTGTTCCTATACCCAAACCCGGGAAGGATAGACACCTTCCTTCTAGTTACCGCCCTACTTCTCTTACAAGCTGTGTCTGTAAGGTGATGGAGCGCATGGTTCATGCTCGGTTAGCTTGGATTCTTGAATCTCGACGGCTACTTACCAATGTCCAATGCGGCTTTCGTCGCCGCCGTTCCGCTGTTGACCACCTTGTGACCTTGTCGACATTCATCATGAACAACTTTTTGCGAAGGCGCCAAGCGGTAGCCGTGTTCTTCGATTTGGAGAAGGCTTACGATACCTGTTGGAGAGGAGGTATCCTCCGCACTACGCACAGGTGGGGCCTACGCAGTCGCCTGCCCCTTTTTATTGATTCCTTTTTAACGGATCGAAAGTTTAGGGTACGTGTGGGTTCCGTATTGTCCGACGTCTTCCTCCAGGAGAACGGAGTGCCTCAGGGCTCCGTCTTAAGCGTAGCCCTTTTTGCCATCGCGATCAATCCAATTATGGATTGCATACAACCCATTGTCTCAGGCTCTCTTTTTGTCGATGACTTCGCGATCTACTGCAGTGCCCAGAGAACATGCCTCCTGGAGCACTGCCTTCAGCGTTGTCTAGACAGCCTACACTCATTGAGCGTGGCAAATGGCTTCCGGTTCTCTGAAGAGAAGACGGTTTATATCAACTTTTGGCGATATAAAGCGTTCCTTCCGCCATCCTTACATCTCGGTCCCGTTGTTCTCCCATTCATGGAAACAACTAAGTTTCTAGGGCTTACGTTGGACAGGAAACTGTGCTCGTCTCTGCATGTCTCTTATTTGGCGGCCCGTTGTACACGTTCCCTTAATGTCCTCAGAGTTCTTAGTGGTTCATCTTGGGGAGCAGATCGCACTGTCCTGCTTCGCTTGTATCGGTCCATAGTCCGATCGAAGCTGGATTATGGGAGCTTCGTCTACTCGTCTGCTCGGCCATCCCTCTTACGCCATCTCAACTCCATCCACCATCGGGGGTTACGTCTTGCGACCGGAGCCTTCTACACTAGTCCTGTGGAGAGTCTTTATGCTGAAGCTGCCGAATTACCATTGACCTACCGGCGCGACGTACTGCTGTGTCGGTATGCCTGCCGGCTGTTGTCTATGCCCGACCACCCTTCTTACCAGTCCTTCTTCGCCGATTTTCTCGACCGTCAGTACGGGTTGTATGTGTCTGCCCTGCTGCCCCCCGGAGTCCGCTTCTGTCGCCTGCTTCGACAATTGGATTTTGCCCTCCCTACCACCTTCAGAGAGGGTGAGAGCCCAACACCACCTTGGCTCCAGGCTCTGGTTCATATTTATCTCGACCTCAGCTCACTCCCGAAGGAGGGTACTCTGGCTGCAGTGTATTGCTCACGGTTTGTCGAACTTCGTGCGTGACTTGCCAGTCACACTTTTATTTACACTGATGGCTCCAAAACTGACGATGGTGTCGGCTGTGCCTTTGTCGTCGGGGCCGCCACCTTTAAATACCGGCTCCTCGACCAATGTTCCAGCTATACGGCCGAGCTTTTTGCTCTCCATCAGGCCGTTCAGTATGCCCGCCGCCACCGCTAATCATCGTACGTACTCTGCTCTGACTCACTCAGTGCTCTTCAGAGCCTTTGAGCTCCCTATCCGGCCCATCCCTTGGTTCATCAGATACAGCAGTCCCTCCATTCTTTCGCTGATAATGGTTCTCCTGTCAGCTTTCTGTGGGTTCCCGGACATGTAGGAGTGCCTGGGAATGAGGCTGCAGATGCTGCAGCCAAGGCTGCAGTCCTCCTGCCTCGGCCAGCCTCCCATTGTGTCCCGTCATCTGACGTTCGTGGGGATGTTTGTAAGAGGCTTGTGTCGTGGTGGGATGCTTGGTCATCCCTCCAAGGAAACAAGCTCCGGGCAGTAAAACCGCTCCCAACTGCTTGCACAACCTCCTCCCAACCATCTCGGCGAGAAGAGGTCCTACTGACCAGGTTGCGGATAGGGCATTGCCGGTTTAGCCACCGCTACCTGCTCTCCGGTGACCCAGCTCCGCAGTGCCCTTGTGGTCAGGCATTAACAGTGCGCCATGTTTTATTGTCGTGTCCCCGCTTTAGTCAATCTCGTGTTGTCCTGTCCCTGCCATCTACTTTACCGGATATTTTAGCTGATGACGCTCGAGCAGCTGCTCGTGTTCTGCGTTTTGTAGCTTTGACTGGCTTGTCCGAAGACATCTAACTTTTTTACTTATCTTGTCTGCATCTTTGTCAAGCCTTTCTGGTGTCCCCCCCTCCCCTTGAGTTTTACTAGATTCCATGTGCTCTAACAACTGTGACTGGGCGCTAATGACCTCAGTAGTTGAGCGCCCTTAAACCCCACCAAAAAAAAAAAAAAAAGAAATTGCTGACGAATGCACAGTGTGGATTTCGAGCGCACCGTTCTGCAATTGACCATCTCGTTACTTTGTCCACCCATGTCGTGAATGGTTTTCTATGGAAATCCGAGGCTGTGGCCGTGTTTTTCGATTTGGAGAAGGCCTAAGACACCTGCTGGAGAGCTGTATCCTCCGTACTCTTTACACATGGGGCTTCTGTGGCCGCCTGCCCTGTTTCCTTCAGGAATTTTTAAAAGAAAGAGTTTTCATTGTGTGTGCGTGGGTTCTGCCTTGTCGGACACCTTTATCCAGAAAAACGGTGTGCTTCATGTTTCCGTCCTGAGCGTCGTCCTCTTTGCTATCGCCACAAACCCTATAATGGCCTGTCTCCCGCTTGGGCATCTCCGGATCCCTTTTTGTAAACGATTTTGCCATCTATCGCAGTTCTCCACGGACTTGTCTCACTGAGCGGCGTCTTCAGACATGTCTTTATCTTCTTTACTCCTGGAGCATCGACTGTGGCTTTAGTTTTTCCACTGAAAAAACGGTCCGTATGAATTTCTGGCGGCGCAAATGGTTGCTCCCGCCATCTTTACATTTTGGGCCTGTTGAAACTACGAAATTCCTGGGGCTCATGGTCGATAGACAACTCTCTTGGTCCTCCCATGTGTCGTACCTGGCAGCCCATTATATGCAGTTCCTCGATGTCCTATGTGCCCTCAATGGTACTTCATGGGGTGCCTATCGAACCACCCTCCTCAGTTTGTACCGGTCCCTTGTCCGTTCGAAACTCGACAATGGGTGCTTTGTTCATGCGTCTGCACGCCCATCCCACTTACCCGTCTCAACACTATCCACCATCATGGCATCCGTTTGGCCATGGGCGCCTTTTACAACAGCCCAGTTGAGAGTGTGTGCTGACGCTGATGAACTACCACTGTCGTACTGCCGTGACTTTCTCCTCAGCAGGCATGCACGCTGTTTGTCTCCCATGCGTAGCCACCCATCCTATGCCTCCTCCTTCGATGATTCCCTTGATGAACAGCATGGGGCGCGTCCTGGAGTCCGCTTTCGGCACTTGCTACGGCGGCTTAGCTTTTCACTACCTGCAACTTTCCTGGTGGGTGTGAACCCTTCACCATCTTGGATTCGTAAAGCGACCCATCTTAACCTTGGCCTTCATCCGTTTCCTAATGACACTACTCCAGTTTCACTCTATCGTCTTCTGTATCAAGACCTTCGCATGGAATTTCGCGGTAGTACCTTTGCGTACACTGATGGCTCTCGGACTGACCATGGGCTTGGATGTGCCTTCGTCATTGGCGCCTGTCTCTTTCTATATCCGCATCTGGCGCACTGCTCATTATTTACAGACGAGCTCTTCGCCCAGTATCAGGCCACGGAGTACATCCGGCGACACAGCCTTTTCAATTGTGGCCTTTGCTCAGACTCACTCAGCGCCCTTCATTATCTATGTGCGCTGTGCACCGCCCATCCCTTAGTGCAGCGGGTCCAGGAAAACTGTCACTTGCTCACTCTTGATAGAGCCACTGTGATATTTGTGGGTTCCTCGTCATGTCGGTCTGCCAGGAAACGAGGCTGCTGACGCTGCTGCCTAGGCTGCAGTCCTCGTACCTCAGCCCACTAGTTCCTATATTTGTTCTGATGATATGTATTGCCGTCTGTCAAGAAGTGGTGTCCCTTTGGCATCGCCAATTGTTCTCCCTTCACGGGAATAAGCACTGGCTTTTTAAGCCCCTCCCAGCGGCTTGGACGACCTCCTGTCGGCCCTCCGGCTGGGAGGAGATCATTTTCACTAGGCTGTGTATTCGGCACTGGCTTTTTAGCCTTCATTTGAAAAGTGGCGCTACCTCACCACTTTGTACGCATTGTGCCCAAAGTTTTAACTGTCCACCACTTCCTGACGGAATGTCAATTTCTTAACTGTTTACGTTCCCGCTTGGGTTTTGCCGTCTGCGTTATTGGACCGTTTTAGCAAATGACGCGCAGGCTGCTGGCTGCGTTTTACTTTTCATCCGCCAAAGCAATATGGCGAAGGCTATTTAATTTTTGATTTTGGGCCTCCGTCTCCGTATGGTGTCTTTTTTAGCCCTTTTTCCACGTCCCTGTTTTTAGCTGTCTTCTCTAACATCACTTTGGACTGACGTACAGTCATTTTTTAACTCCTCTCTGTCTTCGTGTTCTAAAGTTTTGACTCGGGCGCGTATGAACCCAGTTGTTTTTTCTCCCTAAAACAAAACAAACAAAACTACACAATGGTAGTTCTTTTCAATGACTACATCTGTGTGTCAGTTGGATGGAACACTCTCCTCAACATTAACCGTTTTGCCCAATCTGTAAATATATTGACTGCCTGTACCAAGGCACCTCACTGAGCCTGGTCTCCTATGGTTCCCACAGCACTGTCTTCGCTAACAACTTCCCACACACGGCTGGAGGGGAAGCTTCCTCCTCTGTCGTCTACTGGTGAAAGGGCTCCGTCCTGCCACTCCCCCCCCCCCCCCCCCCCCCACAGCCCTATACATCACAGACCCGATGCCAGTCAGTGGCTGAAGGAACTGCGACCTGTGGGTCCCAGAGCTGCCAACTCTTCTTCCATCCCCACACTCATCAGGGTAGGCCCTCGCAAGAATCGCAGCCACCAAAGTTTGCAAATGAACAGCAGCAGCAGCAGCAGAAGAAGAAGAAGAAGAAGAAGAAGAACCACCGAGATAAGGCTATTCTGGTGACACCCAGGTGCCAGATCCCCCACAACATCCGATTCTGAACTATTGCTCATTGATGTGGTTCCGCCGCCATTGGTGACAGGCAGTGATTTTGGGGCGTGACCAGTCCTCCTGACCCCTTCAGGTCTAACCTAGACGCTTGTAATGTGATCACTCAGTAAAACTGTAATGGATATTATCATCACGTACCGGAACTACAACTGCTTCCCCCTCTTCTGCAATTTTCGTTGTTATGCAAGAAACACACTTCACTGATGACCGTTCCCCAAAGCCACGTGTTCATCGGGCATTCTGTCGGAACTGTGCTAGCCCTGAGAGGGCATTTGAAGGGGCTATACATTAGTTCACACGTATGTGGACAGTGAGTGGGCCCTCCTTCATACCAAATTGGCAGCAACAGTGGTGCGAGTGCAAGTGACCTCTGTGATCACTATTTACATACCTCCAAGCAGGCCATTCACTTATCTTGAGTTGACCGCCATAATCAAACAACTTTCCTCACTTACCTCCCGTCTGACGATTTCAATGTGTGGGGTAGCGCGAATTCGTTTGATAGGTGCCTTCTACTTCACCAGCTTCTTACCGACCATGATCTGTCTGTCCTCACTGTGGTCCTCCTACCCAACTGAGTGCCAGCCATGGCACCTTTTCAGCTGTCGATCTAATAGTTTTTTTCCTGCAGTCTTGTGGTTTCACTTTATTGGTCACTACCTCAACCCTCTAGAATGTCTTCGTGTTATATACTTTTGACTTTGGCGCCTATGATCTCAGTTATTTTTTGCGCCCTAAAGCAAAACAAACAAACAATCAACTCTCTGGAATGACAAGGTTCCAAATGACAACGCCGAAGATAACTTGTTCTTAGGGTGACAAAGTTCTGACTTCTGCTACAAGTAGAACGTACTCATGCTGCAATCTGTACAAAAATAGCCGAATTAGAACAACGCCGAATTTCCAACTGATACCACTTCGTTTGATTCGTTGGGAAGACAAGGTTCTATTTGACAGATTCAACTTCATTTTTTGTTATTGAATTATATCTTGTGAGTAATAATAAGCAATGTTGTCTATTTGTATGATCATTAGTTTTCATTAATCAGATCTTATGATCGTAAAATTATGATTTAATCAAGGAAACATCTACCATATTAACTATTTATTTTTGGAAAAAATAAAAATAAGACTCAAGAAACAAGCGTAGATGTAAGTGATACGTGAAAACGCAAAAGGTGGTTGGATTACGTGATCAGATACCAATTTCTCATAGTTTTCGGAGGTTGTTTGCAGCACGAGTATTACAAAGAGTGAATTAGGGAGAACGCTAACACAGTTATGTTGCACTTCTAGTGCCCTTCTTTTCTGTAGATGTTCTTCACCATTCATTTGACAAATATTGACTGGTATCGTACGAAAAAATCGCTACCGTAGGCGGAGAGGCAACCGATCAATACGCACACAAAAAGTGTTTCTCATCACCTCGGTTCCGAGAGTTTCGGAACCTGTACAGAAAATTGGAGTAGAGATCAAGATAAACATGATTTCTGCCTTTTTTTATTGCTTATCAAAACCACACGTTGAATGTTTTACCACCATACAGCGAGACCTTCAGAGGTGGTGGTCCAAATTAGTGTGCACACCGGTACCTCTAATACCCACTAGCACGTCTTCTTGCATTGATGCGTGCCTGTATTCGTAATGGCACATTATCCACAAGTTCATCAAGGCGCTGTTGGTCCAGATTGTCCCATTCCCCAACGGTGATTCGGCTTAGATCCCTCAGAGTGGTTGGTGGGTCACGTCGTCCATAAACAGCCAGTTTCAATCTATCTCAGGCATGTCCGATTGGGTTCATGTCTGGAGAACATGTTGGCCACTTTAGTCGAGCGATGTCGTTACCCTCAAGGAAGTCATTCACAAGATGTGCACGATGGGGGCAAGAATTGTCGTCCATGAAGACGAATGCCTCGTCAATATACTGCCGATATGGTTGCACTATCGGTCTTAGGATGGCATTCACGTATCGTACAGCCGTTGCGGCGCCCTCCATGACCACCAGCGGCGTACGTCGATCCTACATAATGCCACCCCAAAACATCAATGAACCCCCACCTTGTTGCACTCGCTGGACAGTGTGTCTAAGGCGTCGAGCCTGGCCGGGTTGCCTCCAAAAACGTCTCCGACGATTGTCTGGTTGAAGGCATATACGACACTCATCGGTGAAGAGAACGTGATACCAATCCTGAGCGGTCCATTAGGCATGTTGTTCGGTCCCTCTCTACCGCGCTGTATGGTGTCATGGATGCAAAGATGGACCTCGCCATGGACGTAGGGAGTAAAGTTGCGCATCATGCCGCCTATTACGCACAGTTTGAGTCTTAACACATCGTCATGTGGCCGCACGAAAAGCATTACTCAACATGGTGGCGTTGCTGTCAGGGTTCACCCGAGCCATAATCCGTAGGTAGTGGTCATCCACTGCCTTTGTGCTGCCTGGGCGAGGCATGTCGACAGTCCATGTCTCTCTGTATCTCCTCCATGTTCGAACAACATCGCTTTGGTTCACTCCTGAACGCCGGGACACTTCCCTCGTTGAGATCCATTCCTGGCACAAAGTAACCATGTGGACGTGATCGAACCGCGGTATTGACCTTCTAGACATTGTTGAACTACAGTCAACACGAGCCGTGTACCTCCTTCCTGGGGGAATGGCTGGAATTGATCGGCTGTCGGACCCCCTCCGTCTAATAGGCGCTGTTCATGCGGTGTTGTTTTATTTTTGGGCGGGTTTAGTGACGTCTCTGAACAGTCAAAGGGACTGTGTCTGTAATAAAATATCCACAGTCAACGTCTATCTTCAGGAGTTTTGGGAACTGGTGTGATGAAAAACTTTTTTTGATGTGTGTAGCTCAATGAAAATCTTGCAGCAGTTCACACGAAACGAAGAAAGAATTGGTGGACACATTGTCGTTCCTAAGGGTCGTTATGACAATCTTTACGACGGACCACTTTCCGATGATCATATATCACTTCACTGCCATTGCCAGATGAAACTACTATTAAAGTGGATGCTTCGAAGAGCCAGATGGCATTAGTGTGCCTTTGCTGTTACCTTCGCCCCTCTCTGTCACAGTGCATTGACTAGGCTATGCAAGAAATGTCAGAGGCGATCACTCATGCTACTGGAACTGCTATTCCCTTTTCTACAGGTCCCCTCCACAGCCGACCAGTGCTATGGTGGACCAAAGGAATTGTAAAAGACATTAAAGATCGCCAAAGAGCCCTACAATGTTAAAAGTGACTTCCTTCACAGATCAAACTTTTCGCTATTAAATGCTAAGGCTTGGTATCTAATTTAATATAGTAAGAAGGAATGCTGGTAGCGTTAAACCACCTCCTTGGGAACATATGCCTCCTCAACCCATGTGTGGGCCAAACTCTGTAGTCTTCTCGGTTGCTAACAATCAACAGCTGTTCTGGGTCTCGTCCTTCAGGGATCTCTTTGTACTGATGCGTCGGCTCTTGCTGAATACCTTGAGAATCTGAGAATCAGTTTGGGACAGCATCGGCACCCTATTTTCATGCAGCTACCTTTCTACTGCAGCAACGACAAGCTGAAGACGTCCCCCTATGTTTCACCCCCCACCAAGTCGGATCATAAAATGAACCTTTCCATGACTGGGAACTGCTTCAGACTCTTGCCTCTTGTTATGATACGGCCCGAGGCCGTGATTCAGTTTATAATCAAATGATTCAACACCTTAATCTTACTCAAAGACAACATCTGCTCAAGGTCTTCAACTGTATTTGACTCGAAGATGTCTTCCCTTGGCAATGGACACATACTATTGTCCCAATCTTTAAGCCAGGCAAAAACCCAACATCTCTCGACAGCTTCCAACCGAGTAACCTCACCAACGTCCTTTGCAAACTGCTTTAAAGCATGGTTGTCCGCAGATCACGCTACGTTCTCGAATCTCAGGGCCTTTTATCCCTCATTAGTGTCATTTCCGGGAGGGATCTAGTCCGGTTGGAAACAGTAATCCGACAGGCATCTTCTAAACGCCAACACCACATTGATGATGATGTGTATGAAATCTTATGGGACTTAACTGCTAAGGTCATCAGTCCCTAAGCTTACACACTACTTAACCTAAATTATTCTAAGGACAAACACAAACACCCAAACCCAAGGGAGGACTCGAACCTCCGCCGGGACCAGCCGCACAGTCCATGATTGCAGCGCCTGAGACCGCTCGGCTAATCCCACGTGGCCAACACCTCATTAAGTCGTTTTTGACCTGCATAAGGCATATGGCACAATTTGGTGCCATCACGTTTGGTTTGCTCTCCTTGTATGGGGCTTTCAAGGCTCTCTATATTTTTATCGGTCTGTTTTTATCATATCAGTTGTTCTGGGTTACAGTTGCTTCTTCATTCAGTTCTGCATGAGTCCTAGAGAATGGTATCCCACAGGGCTCTGTCCTGAGTGTGTCGCTTTCCTCATTGCCATCAATGAGCTAGTGACCTCTGTCAGGCCACAGGTCACCCCCCTGGACTATATTTCGACAACTTCTGTGTTGGTGCCTGCCGGTGTGGCCACGCGGTTCTAGGCGCTTCAGTCTGGAACCGCGTGACCACTACGGTCGCAGGTTCGAATCCTGCCTCGGGCATGGATGTGTGTGATGTCCTTAGGTTGGTTAGGTTTAAGTAGTTCTCAGTTCTAGGGGACTAATGACCACAGATGTTAAGTCCCATAGTGCTCAGAGCTATTTTATTCTGTATTTGTTCCCACTCAGTAGCTTCGTCTGAACCCCAGCTCCAAGACGCCATCCAACAGGTCTCAGTATGGACCCTTTCCCATGTTTTCCAATGCTCTTCTATAAAAATGTAGGTCATGCATTTCTGTCATCGTACCACGGCCCATCCTGACCCAGAACTCTACCTGGGCACCCAACATTGGGAAGTTGTAGTAGAGACTCGGTTTTTAGGCCTCCTTTTTTATAAAAAGATGACTTGGCTGCCCCATATTCGTCAAGTAAAGCGTAGTCACATGCGGAGGATTAATGCTCTCTCCTTCCTTTCCCACACCTCTTGAGGTGTGGATCGCGCTATTCTAATTACTCTTCAGAGGGCCTTCGTCTCATCCCAACAGGACTATGGCTGCCACGTTTACAGCTCGGCTTTGAAACTATTAGACCCAGTCTATAACTGAGGAGTTGGTCTGGCCACTGGCGTCTTTCGAAGTGGGGTCTTACCTCTTATGTTATGATTCTACGTATCCTGAGTCTCGTATACAATTCCCCGATCATCCAACATATCCCACTCTTTTTGCGTATGTGGGGCGTCGACCTCTCAGTGTCTGCCCTCAGGTGGGATTGTGTGTTGGAATGCACCCTGCAGCCCAGTGCCAGGATCTCTGCCTCTCCTTCCTCGAATGTCCTTGTTTTCTCACACTGCCACCCCCCCCCCTCCCCTCTCCCCTTCTTCTTCAGGAGTTTGTGTGTTGCCATCTTTTACACTGACAGGTCTAGCACCGTGGATAGGACAGCATAAGCTTTTACATCCCTTACGGATCAGGAACACCATTAGTTGCCAGGAAAATATAGTGCTTTTATAGCGGAATTGAGGCAGTTAACAGAACCCTTAACTTAATTAAACGGGCCTCTCTTGACCGCGTTTTAATATGTAGTGACTCAATGAGCAGTCTTCAGGCCATTGACCGACGTTACTCTTGTCCCTCTATGCTGGTCTCTGCTATTTATGACCTTCTCGCTCAGCCTCCGCCCCCCCCCCCCCCCACTACCCCTTATTCGCTTTACCGATCCCAGGTGCGTATTTGCCGGTGCAAATAAGACCTGTGCTCAGTAGGAGATGAAATGATACATGGTTGGCTATTGCCCCCTCTTATAAATTCTACACTATCGAGAAGACTACTGGTGCATGGCGCTCTTCCTTGCGTTCCTCATAGCAGGAATTCACCGTCCTGTGTCGCTTCCTCATTGGTCGTACCAGAATAGCCCTTACTTTTATTTTACTAAACTAGCCACCCCTACATTGTAGTTGCGGATTCTTACAGACATCAGCTCATATCCTTCTTCCGGCCCTCCGTGCTAAGCATGACCATCAGAATTCTTTGCATCAGAAGATTCATGGACGATTGAAATGGTTCTCAGTTGTCTTGGTTCTCCGTGATTTATACAGGGTGTTACAAAAAGGTACGGCCAAACGTTCAGGAAACATTCCTCACACACAAAGATTACTGATTTCTGACATTATGTGTGTGTTACTTATATTTTTAGTAACTGTTCTTAGTAATTTTGGGTAGTTTTTGTAGTATGCGACTATTACAAGATCTCTACTTATTATTGGCAAAAGATTTTTTCCTTTTACAAGACACTTTAATCTCTTTAGTGATCTATGGTTTTTTACATGGATGTTTAATGTCTTTTCTGATCAGCTGAGGCGGAAAGTTATTTTCAAATAACGATATAAATTTAATGTGGAATAGATTAAATCTTATGGTAGCATTTGGTTGGCTATAAATTTCAACCCAGCTCATCTTTTGTAAACTGTTCTTAAAAACAATGGCTTGTAGTCATTAATTATTTTAACAGATTTCCACAGAAGAGTGTCGTACTGTAAGGCATTATGCTATTTATCGTAACTAACTGTGCTTCATTTTCAGGGAAAGCATTTGTTACTGGGTGAAGTTTTGTACTACTTTTAGCTTCATCAGTGATAACATTCTCATGCGGAGCCCCAGGGACACATCCACCTGCTACATTACCGATTTGTTTCGTGTTGTTTTTATTATTGACTGTCCAGCTGATTTCCATCGCATTTTTAGCCTTCTCACTGTTTCTTATCTGAATCTGCTCACTAGAAGACATTGCATGTTCTATAACTCCCCTTTGCATTTGCTCTGAACTACATACTGTCCCGATCCATACACTTCTTTCTAATTTCTTTCTCAGCTCTGGCATCAATACTGCCTTCAATGCCTCAGTCTTACCACTCCTACGTACTTTCATAATCAGAACACTTACTTCGTAAGCGTCATTAATACGGATGAAGGGCCACCTGCTCGAGGGATTGACGACCTTGCTGTTTATTCAAACCCCCCCCCCCCCCCCCAATTAACCACCCAGCATTATAAACGCTTTTCAAGGTACGATGTATTCCGTTCAGTTGCACATCAAAGTCCTTTGCCGTCTTTCGTAGGATTACAATGTCACAAACCAGACTCAGAGTTCCGTTTCTTCTACTTGAAGTTTTCTTTCCAAATTTCTCTTCGTCCTGAACTGATAACTCAATTTAGAGACTGAGTAGTATTAGGAATATACCACAACTCCGTTTCACTCCTTTCTGAACTACTGCTTCCTTTTCGTGTCCTCTTATAACTCAAGTTTTGTTTCTGCACAAGCTGTACACTGTCTGCCCGGCATGTATCCGGACACATCTATCTGATTCAAAACACACGTCAGAAACAGCCAGTATAAATGGAGGGGGGGGGGGGGGAAATTTTGTAGTAAGTTCAGAAACAGTAACAGCAGCATGGGTCCGACAGGAGAGCTCAGCGACTCTGAACGTCGTCTAATCTTGGATGTTACATTACTGACCATTAAAATTGCTACACCACCAAGATGCTGTGATACCCAAATGAATAGCTTTTCAGAGCATTCACACAAGGTTGGCGCCGGTTGCGACACCTACAACGTGCTGATATGAGGAAAGTTTCCAACCGATTTCTCATACACAAACAGCAGTTGACCGGCGTTGACTGGTGAAACGTTGTTGTGATGCCTCGTGTAAGGAGGAGAAGTGCGTACCATCACGTTCCCGACTTCGATAAAGGTCGGATTGTAGCCTATCGCGATTGCGGTTTAGCGTATCGCGACATTGCTGCTCGCGTTGGTCGAGATCCAATGACTGTTAGCAGAATATGGAATCGGTGGGTTCAGGAGAGTAATACGGAACATCGGGCTGGATCCCAACAGCTTCGTATCACTAGCAGTCAACATGACAGGCATCTTATCCCCATGGCCGTACCGGATCGTGCAGCCACGTCTCGATCCCTGAGTCAAGAGATGGGGACGTTTGCAAGACGACAACCATCTGCACGGACATTTCGACGACGTTTGCAGCAGCATGGACTATCAACTCGGAGACCATAGCTGCGGTTACCCTTGACGCTGCATCACAGACAGGAGCGCCTGCGATGGTGTACTCAACGACGAACCTGGGTGCACGAATGGCAAAACGTCATTTTTTTCGGATAAATCCAAGTTCTGTTTACAGTATCATAATGGTCGCATCCGTTTTTGGCGACATCGCGGAGAACGCACATTGGAAGCGTGTATTCGTCATCGCCATACTGGCGTATCACCCGGCGTGATGGTATGGGGTGCCATTGGTTACACGTCTCGGTCACCTCTAGTTCGCATTGACGGCACTTCGAACAGTGGACGTTACATTTCAGATGTGTTACGACCCGTGACTCTACACTTCATTCGATCGCTGCGAAACCCTACATTTCAGCAGGATAATGCACGACCGCATGTTGCAGGTCCTGTACGGGCCTTTCTGGATATAGAAAATGTTCGACTGCTGCCCTGGCCAGCACATCCTCCATGTCTCACCAATTGAAAACGTCTGGTCAATGGTGGCCAAGCAACTGGCTCGTCACAATACGCCAGTCACTACTCTTGATGAACCGTGGTATCGTGTTGCATGGGCAGCTGTACCTGTACACGCCATCCAAGCTCTGTTTGACTCAATGCCCAGGCGTATCAAGGCCGTTATTACGGCCAGAGGTGGTTGTTCTGGGTACTGATTTCTCAGGATCTATGCACCCAAATTGCGTGAAAATGTAATCACATGTCAGTTCTAGTGTAATATATTTGTCCAATGAATACCCGTTTATCATCTGAATTTCTTCTTGGTGTAGCAATTTTAATGGCCAGTAGGCTAGATAAAAAGTCTGATTCGTGGAGTCGGCTTACAGCTGTTCAAAACATTCATTTCCTTGTTCTGCCTCATCGCCATTCACCAGCTGCCTCGAATACCCAATACGTACTTCCGATTTGATTTTTTAATCACTGAAATAAAATCTCATAAAGGCCATTTGCACTAACTGGGAACGCAGTAGGGTGCGGAAATTTCTGCAGGAATTATTGTTTTCCACGGCAGCGTCTATGCTACCTTACGTAATGGTGGTGTAGTGGCAAACGTGGCACAGTGTAAAAACAAAAAGGAATGCAGCCATGTATTTACTTTGTAAACCACTTTTCATCTGATATAACAATATAAGTAAGAGCGTTGCGACATTTGCTAATGCAGTGCAAATGATGTGAAGAATATTGAAGTATGTAATCTACTATTTCTTTAAGGAATTGTTCTTGTGGTGGCATATTGATTGTGGCTTGGTTGAAAGTTACAAGGAACTATGTTTAAGCATTTTGATTTAATAAAGAGTTGCAGCCAGTGCGTCGAAGCAGTAATGTGAGAAAATGTTTTCGTCGACCCAGATAGGATCGTTTCGACATGTATTATTTGTCACGTTCAGGAACACTAATGGGCTTTAAAGAAGAACGTTTTCAACCTTTGCCACTATGGTCAACACAATTATTAGCAAATGTGAAGAACTGCCACGATTTGAGCTCCGTGGCACGCGCATCCAGAGGGAAAAGTTGGAGAAAAAGGAAAGGCAGGTTTATTACAATAAATCACATTTACAAAGGCAAATTTCAGCTTGAAATTACACAAGGAAATTTTTTTTACTCAACTAGGACCCGGGACGCATATCCAGTAATTATTCTCCTTGTTAACTAACTACAGAAGATCTCATATACGGTTTTAATCACAAGTTGGCCCAAGCCGTGGCTTAAAGTTGTGTGTTGGACATCAACATTCCGTCGATTGGGAAGTCGTTAGAGACGAAGCAGAAGTTGGGATTGTTACGGATTTGGGAGGATGGGGAAGGAAATCTGCTGTGCTCATTCAGAAGGACAATGTATCTGCGCTAAGAGTTTAAAACTGGATAACTCAGTTCCTCAAACATTACGTCCATCTGCTGCATACAACTTGGATCTTCAGAGTATGTAAGAAGCTTTGATAGCTGCAATTTATTAGTACTCTGTTCTATTAACACGTAAGAAAGTAAAAAGACAAACTGTATGGTTCATATATACGTACTTCAATTTTTGAGTAGCCACATTGTTAAAGCGAGTGAATGCAGTTTATGATAGAGTACCTCAGTGATGCAATTTTAAGTGTGTGGTACTTCAGAGAGTCACCATGTCCTGGTCTAAAGACCTGAACATACTTCAACTTCTGGGGAGGAAGGCGAGCCTAACTGACGAAATCTGTGGTTTGTAATTATTACTGGAAAACTTTGACAGTCTTACTATGGTACTGAGATCGGTAACATAAATTACACCGTTCTTCAGCACATGAACGGCAATGTGTCAGTAATAGGAATACAGGTAAAAAAATCTACTGGGAAGCGCATAATAATCGTGCGACTATGCTATATAAAATGGAAATGGCTGACATCAAAATATGCGTTCTGATGGACCGACAGCCTGAAATATTTTAGCAGCTCCATGCAGGTGACTATTACCTTATTGGTTTCAATGTAACATGGTATTTTTTAACTGAGTGGGGATGTGTTACTACCAAACATCAATCTATGACTTCTGTGTGGGAGGAAACTATAAAGCAAAAACAGTGTGATTATGCACCGAGTTCTTTTGACTCTGATGTTCGTTGACATTTAAGGTAGTCTCCCACAACGATTTTGACACAAAAATCAAGTAAAATTAACTGATTCTGACACAAATTCGTTGATTTTGGTACAAATCACAGAGATTTCAACACACAGTTTGCATGGGTTGAAACCTATGAAGTAACTGCATTTGATGATCGTTCGTTTGCTGAAGTGGTAAAATTACCTGTAAACTATATGGAAATCGATGACAATGACTCTAACCGAAGTATTGCGTAAAGGTGTCACATTGCACTTCAGTCTATCTGGACTCTGTGGAAAAACTGTCTCAGTTGTTAGAGGTGGTGAATGGGAGCGGGGATGAGTCGGAATGGGGTATAATTGCACTTTTTTCACATCACTTTTCAAATAGAGTACTTATGTCTTGGACTTAATATTTATTTATTGAATCTGATATGATTAGGGTCACCTGGCCCTCTCTTACATCGGACTAAGGTTTCATACATACAGTACCTTTCTTACATCACAATTACCTAAGAATAACGATTTTAGTATGACATCAAGTATTAATATTATTTCAGTGTCTGCAATGACAGTATTACTTACATTGACAATGAACTGATGAAGTTAATGCTGGCAGCTGCTGCAACTGATACTGATAATAAAAATGACGATAGTAGCAGATATAAGAAGAATTTATAGGTGTACAAAGCAGATTTTTCTGATATAGCTAGTTCTGGGGAGAAGGAAATTTAAAGAGACGGCATCGGCTAGGAATACTGGGAAATGAGGAAGATCAGGTTGGAAAGAGGGATGTACGAGGATAACGTGTGCGTACAGTGACAATGGTAATCTTTATTGTTGATTTAGTAGGTATGTCATTAACTGTCTTCTGAAGCTAGAAATGTTATTAATAAATCCTTATGTTCCCCTGTCTGATTCTGCACAAGAATATTATTGTGTTCATATTCGTTTCCCCGTTAGATGTTGGCTGGTTTGGTTAGTATTGAACAGTGGTTCGGTACCCCAATCCACTCCGAGTATCTACAAACTATTTTCAGCAGCACTTATTCTTCAAAAAAATCTATCCAAGTGAAAAGCCTTATATGCACTCAGATGCATATATTCTGCCATGGGTCGAGTGCTTTACAATGTTTGTTAGTCCACTGTATGCGAATGTGTTCGCTTCAGCTATCTTAGATACGGTTTTAGGCTTACTGATTCTGACAAAATCCTGCTCCCCGACCATCACCATTGGCCTTGACAGGATGGCCATAAACCAGAGGTGATACACATTATACTTCCTAGAATGTTGATACCACAAAATACTGATTAGTTGCGGCTATTGAGGCTTCCTATATACTCCAAATATCCAAGACGGCTGCACTATTGGTGACGCGATCATGATGTCACTTCCGGTAATACTCCTAAATTTAGACTGCTGCTGTGCGGTGTCCACTAGTTCCACAAAGTTAAAAAGCCGTTTAGTAACGTATGTGTAGCCAAAATACATAGAGAAACAGAATTTTTTAAAACATCATCTACACCATACATTTCGAAATTTCCTTAATGTGTACTGCAATAAATAAAAGCCCCAAAATTTCGCCTTCATAAATTATTTGGTTTAAAGAGTAACACTGTGGATACAAAACACATGCAGGTTTCTTATTGTAAAACGCAAGTATGATAAATCTTTCATCGCAAAAGAAAGAATTCAGCCTTGCATCCAGCGTAAAAATTGTTTGCATTATTTATTGATGTATATAAGATTTAAATTATATAACACACGTGTTGTACCACTGTTGTAACTTAATTGTTTTATAGCAGTAAAAAAAACCACACGTGGTTCATATATTGACACTACTAATATAACTACAGGTTATGCAACATTTGTCTATGAGCTTAATTTGATCTTCTTATCACACGTAAAAGAAATTGAATTTTGAGTGCTATTTATTGAAATATGTAAAACTTTCTTATATAACATTACAAAACACGCATGGCACTAGTACTGATCTAACTTAGTTTAAATTGCACTTTCGGCACGAGTGGTTCGATCTTTGTCATCATCATTTAATATACGTAACAGGCCATAAAGGCTCATGACAGAAAGCCAAAGAAATATTACAAACCAGAATAACACACTATACAGAGATGAATAACGCAATCAGTGACACAGGAAGAAGTATTGTCCTGATCACTGTTGCAGGTATTTCCGGCAGATGTTGTTCCACTTTCTTTTGTCCATTGCATCTTCCAGGGCTGCTGTTGGTTCTACCTTCTGCAACGTCCTCATCACCTTATCTTTCCACCTAGTCCTTGGACGACCTCTTGGACGTCTTCCAATCAGCTGGGAATTGAACACTTTGTTGGGGATAGATTCCCCAGCTCTTAAGACATGTCCCAGCCACTGCAGCCGGCCAGAGTGGCCGAGCGGTTCTAGGCGCTCAGAAGTTTAGTGCTCAGAGCCTTCTGAACTATATAATTTCAGGTGCAAACGCAGAACTCCTGGCTGTTGGTGAAAAGTAATTATTAGGTAACGTCTCGTTGTGCGTAGTCAACAACGACGATATGTGTGGCGTTCGACATCCAGTCAGTGCAGGACATCTTCATGATGTTTCCTATTCAAACCCGTGCAACGTCGCTACTGCTGAAATTTAGAAATATGTAATGTCTCTTCGTGACTAGAAAACTTCGACCATAGGTGCCAGGCTAGAATCCCGGGATTCCCATATCACTAATGGTGACATAATTAGATGTCTAACATTTGGCTGAGGTTATTTAACAGTGAGATTAGGTGTTGGGTTCGAATCCCTGTCCAACACTCAACTACACACCACGTCATTTCAGATTTATACTTTCACTAACTTGTGACTGAAACCCTGTAGAAGAGCTTCTGTGGTTAGTTAAGAGGGCAGTTGTTAGTGGCTGGGAACCGCGGGTCTTGATCCAGTACAAAAATTTCGTCATGTAATTTCAAGTTGACACTAGCTTTTGGGAAATGTCATTTATTGTAATAAATTTGAGAATGCAAGCGTTGAAATCTGTCATCTCTGATACTGTCTTTCCTAATATTTTCATTACCGTGGTATTAATGGACGTCTGGATTGTTTACCATACAGAGTAATGTTCTCAAGTGATCTCTTGCAGTAACCATTTTGTCCGGTCAAAAGTTTGTACCGAAAAGAATGTATAGGAGGCGCATGGAAGTTACGTTATGTGGGTTGCATAATCGTCAGGCGGTATGTAAATAAAGTCATTCGGATACATCAGAGCATAACAGTACATTTCGTTGCGAATAAATTCAGTAAAAGTTTTCGCACTAAATCAACTGAAAACAAAAGTTTATAGTGTGCACAGATGCGTACGTAAAATTTATTGCGAAGCAGATGTTTTACTGTACAAATCGAGATACTGTGTGAGAATTTTATAGAAATGGCAGGCCTACTTACGTTGTGATGTTACAAGATTTCCAGTCATAACATAAATTGTCTTGCTGAGATCAAGCATACCGCTGCATCCCTGTTATTTATGCAAAAGATAACAGTATCTGACTGGGGAGTCCAGTATGGATACAAAGATGAATGGTGATTAGAAATTAAACGACACACAATTATTCTGTAAGTAGCCACCGGAGGCCGCGTGTCCCTTAAACCAAAATACTTAGAAAATATCACTGAAAATCCCTAGAGATATTATAGGAATAGCTCGGTGTCACCTTCTGTAAGCCGAAGCTAGTTGCGTATACGGCGTGGCGAAGAATAGGTATTAATATACAGGGTCTTTCAAAAATACTTTTACAAACTTTGGGTACAGATTCCTTAAACCAACACAAGGAAAAAGTTTGAAATATTTATAAGCTCGAAAGTCCTTCAGTTTTTAGATATTAATCAAAATGTACAATTTAGGTGATTGGAGCTCAGCAACATATTAACTTACAGGTACTCATCTTGCTTATAAACACTCATGCACTCGTCGTACAGTGGACTATCGCACCCTTTCAAATACTGCCTGACTGTTTCGAATGGTACCACAGGCTTCCATGATACGTCGATGGTTTCCTGTATCCTATTGGTCGGCTGCATAATTTTTAAGGTGCCCCCAGGGATGATAATCCGAAGGACTGAAGTCGAGGAATGTGCAGTGCATGAAACTTGTCCGTATCTGCCATGACACTTGGATAAGTAGAGGTAAGCCATTGCATTTAGGAACATTGAGACTGACATGTGCAGGAACTTCATCATGCATAAACAATATGTTTCAAAAAATGGCTCTGATCACTATGCGACTTAACTTATGGGGTCATCAGTCGCCTAGAACTTAGAACTAATTAAACCTAACTAACCTAAGGACACGACACACATCCATGCCCGAAGCAGGATTCGAACCTGCGACCGTAGCGGTCGCTCGGCTCCAGACTGAAGCGCCTAGAACCGCACGGCCAATCCGGCCGGCCCATATGTTTCTTCTTATTTGCAAAGACACATTTTCTAGTAGGTCGTAGAGGGTGTTGTGAATAAATTTACTGAAGACAGTGCCTGTAAGACGTGCTGCGAGAACGTATGGCCCTACCAGACAGTCAACTAAAATACCAGCGCACACATTAATCTTTAACTGATGCTGATGTGTAGCCTGTACAATAGCATGAGGATTGTTCATGTTCATGTTGATTGTGGAAATTTGTTGTTCCGTCTCTTCCAAATGTTGCGTCGTCCGTAAACAAAACTGAAGACACAAGCAACGGAATGGCAGTTTGTGCAAAAAATCATCTGCTTAAGTCCTCCCATGATGGGTGATCGGCAGGCGTAAGTCCCTGCACACTTTGAAGATGATACGGATATACGAGTTGCTCATGAGGTATCTCCATGCTGAACTGGGAGATGAACCCCACGCCAAGACCACTGGTCTTGCGGTAATACCTGGCTCTTCTTAGGCAGCCCGTAGACCGTGCTCTTCCTGGTCAGGAATGCGGGCTGCTCTGGTCTTCCTTGGTCGATAGTTTTTGGTGGTAAAGATCCTGTCCGTACAAGGCGACGACACGCAGCACCAAAGGTTGGATGACTCGGCCGTCTTTGGTCTAGATATGCTGTCTGATACATCCGTACCGCCTCGTGTCCATTACCATTCCCGCGTTCGTACATAAAAATTATGTCTGCCTGCTCACGAAATGAATATCCTGCCTCGTTTGATCGGAGCACTTTCAGGTAACTCACTATCTGTAGTACATATACACAGTTAACACGTTAAGACAGGCGAATGACAAATGTAACATAAACAAGTCTCCCTGGCAACATAATTCCGTCTATGATACAATGAATCAAATGGATGACTGGATAAGTGAAGTTGGGTTATACCTGGAAAGCCGCTGAACATAAACTTCCATTCATAACTCGAAACGAAGGAATTTCAGACGTAGGTTTATGTAATCTTTTTGTCGTTTCGATGTAAGGAATCTGTCCCCAAAGTTTGTGAAAGTATTTTTTAATTATCCCGTATGTTACGGTCTGAAGATAAAAATGTTGTCAGAATTTACCCCTCTGATCAATCGACACTAGCCGATTTGTACCATACACGACACGCGGCTTCTGTAGCCGAATAGGGCTTTTGTCCTTATTCTGAGTGTTGTAAGCAGCAGACAACGAGAGAAACGCTTTCAGACGAGTGTCGCAGCGCCCCTGTGGAAGTGGGCCAGGGTGACGGATGGGCGAGCTGTCCTGGCCACGGGCATTAATAAAAAGAAAGGGCGACAATGAAGAGCCACGTGCAGCGCAGCGGTGCCGTCGGCGAACACGTGTGCTGACCTCTTGCCCTTTGGCAGCATGGATCACTGCAGTGGATTCCGTAGCTCGCGGCCCGCTTCGCCTCGCCGACCCTTTTGTTGCTGATTAATGCTGCCCTCTGTACAGCCGCGCTCTGCTGCAGAGAGCACAGCCGTATCATTCCTCACACGGCTGTTCAATCCGCACGACTAGGACAATTGCATAAATTTGACCGAATTGTCTCTTCTCACTCTATGATCATACCACTCTGATGTGTGGGTACGCGGAGGTCCTCAAAATTTCCTTCATTCACACACACACACACACACACACACACACACACACACACACACACACACACACCAAGCCGCTGCACGGTGTGTGGTGGGAAGGTGCTGTGAACCCGTTGCGATCCCTCGGTCCATTTTATAAAGTGAGGGAAAACTAGTACCCATGTGCCTCTATACGCACTGCTCACAAGGGAATGGTCCAGTCCGACATGTCGAAGCCTGCCCTGAAATTTTCTATACAGGTGTAATACGCTGAAAGTAACAAAACGCCAGAACGCTACTAAGACACGCTGCAAGAATTTTTAAAAAAATGTGGGGGAACTAAGCTATCGCTTCAAAACCTATCACCATATCAGGCAATGCGACCACAATGTCTTGCCAGATGCAACGTTGTCGTGCACAGAGCGAGCAAAGAACTGAACTATCAAAATTCGCCGTAACTGCCGTCTCGCAGTATGTCAATACTCGCCGTGAAGGATCCTGAAGACCTACCATGGTACTGATTACACCAACCTCAGAGGTACTGCAAAGGATTATAGCCACACCTGTGTAATAAACTGATGAAGCATATTATTCTTCATTAAATGTAACGGTTTTTTGCGTTAGTAATCAATTTGTTGCAGTCATTACGCCTTTCATTGTTCTCAACCATCCTTAGCACATGTAATGTTATGTAAATCACAGTCTTCGGTCAGGCGAACCTGTTCAACATTCCTCAATGGTATGCGAACCAACTCAATCCAAATGTCTGTAAGGTTTTGAGAAAATAGTGAACAAAATTTTAAGAATACCATTACATTTATCTGAGAAGATCACAGGCTTATATCAGATACGGAAAGGTAGTGGAGTGATACGAATCTTTCATTCTGCAACCGAGAAAGTGCCGGTTTGAAAAATTTCTGGGCGATGAAAACCGTGTGCCGAACCGGGAATGTACAATTTGTGCGCACGTAAGAAGGCGGGAGTGTCACCCGTTGTAAGCACAGAGGGAAGAATATTTCGTGGCGATGGCAGTGTGCTGTGCCAGCGCCACGACTCACGCTATAGGCGTTGCCTACCATGGTTACTGACAACCCCGCGTTAAGGCGCTACACTGTTTCTGATTCTGACTCTCCCTAATGAAGTTTATATGCTCGGGAAACTCTCTCTCGCTTCTTAATGTAATAATCGTCGTGATTGCTTTATGCCATGCGTAAATAACAGTAGTGTAACAAGTAACAATACCCAAGTGCCATTCGCCGATTCCGATACACTTTGAATATGTTTTAATCTAGGTCAAAATGTGAGACACGTATTCTTTATACGTGCCGTCCCGTACAAAACGCAGTTATCTTTCTGAGCACATATCGTCGAAACAGTAGCAGATATGACAAAAATATTGAAACACAATTTCTATGGTTGTTACTGTATTTTACAACTGCGCAGTCGCATCTTTAAAGATTGTGATTTATTTCCAAATCCTCCCTTCACCTCACAATTTTTGAAACGGTTAGAAGTTTGTGTGTAGTAAATATAATACTATATTTAACCACCAATTCAACCACATATGATGAAGTTGCAAGGTAGTGGTACATACACATACATATTGTGCACCGAGCACATATGATTATTGCATTATTACTGCAAATTTACAGCATGTATCAAATTTAAAGCAATAATTAACGGGAGGTTCACATTCATCAGGTTTTTCTATGATGAATCGGCTCTTTAACCACGCACATCGGGAGGATGAAAACTGATTATGAATCGAAGATTGAATTCTTAGGACATTATTTCTCAGGTGTAAATTTACGTCACTGCCGTATAGTAGGATTGCATCAGAGAACCATTTTAGAAAATTCTTACACGGTCTACATGTGTAAACATCAAGTGAATGGATTATGATGGTTGTTCCACCAGGAATGGTCAAAATTTTTACGTCCTTCTTACCTTTGTTTACGTTAAATTCTTTTCCTTCTCTCCTGTCCAGCAACCCAAACACAGAAAAGATCGTTCACCAACAGTAGTAAGTAAACATCCGCAGACCATTTAGTAGCGAGATGTTGAAGCAAATGCAAAAACTATTATCTGCTTTGTACATAGTTTGTTGAACAATGTGTCGTAACTGGTCACCTGTTACCTGCAGGACTATAAGCAAAGGGGATCGTGAAACACCACTTGATCGTGAAACACCACTTGATCGTGAAACACCACTTGGCTGGATGGTGTAGCTATGGGTCAACAAGTTCATTGATTCCGCCCCTCCCGCCTGAGGTTCGAATCCTCCCTCGGGCGTGTGTGTGTGTGTGTGTGTGTGTGTGTGTGTGTGTGTGTGTGTGTGTGTTTTGTTTCAAGTCAGTCATGAATAGGTAGTAATTTATCGCATGCCTTCTTGAATTGTTCGTATCTGGAAAGGTATAATAGTTTGTCGCATAGAGTCTCTTTTTCAATGGCTTGTATTTGCTATGCTGGGCTGTTTTTAAACTCTTATTCCTTTTTTTCCACGCCAAAACGTAACTGCCATTTTATGTTCCAAATCAATTACCATTTTACTCTTCTTACTGTCTTCTAAAACATCCTCATAATCCTCTTCAAACACCTCTTCCACCGCGACAGCCTCGAAAAATACACTTTCGTCGTCAGACGTCAAAGTACTGCTACTGTCAACAAATACGTGTGTGTTGATGGACTCTTTAATCAAATTCGCTAAATGTAATGCGGACGATGTTTCTTCGTCGGTAATGATAGAGTCGATATCGTATTACGGATGATCGAGTTTTTGTGTAATAGGTGTAATACATTCTTTCGGTTAGTCGACAGTCCGTGCACATGTACGCCCACAGTTGAAGTGCATGCATACGTTAATGCATACCTATCCTACAATCCGGCCGTCCAACACTTCCTCATCCTCCTGTTTCCGCCAAGAGATTCTATGCCCATACCCACCCTGCCGCGAGACGTGTAATGGTGTAAACAGGAGGCGGCCATGCACGCGTGTGTGGAGGTCTTCGGCAGAACGAAGGTGTCATGCTCTCATCGCCGCCCTCCCCCCAGAGTACACGGTCGCAGTACGGGTCACAACATACATGTGGCCAGTTTAAGTCCATCTTAATGCTTCCTACGTTCTCATAGTTACAGCAACATTTTTAATTATTTATGGTGTAGACTGGTCTTTCCTGTGATACCGCTTTCTGGCGATCTATCGCAAAGATACGGAATAAAGAGATAAGGGCGTAGACTGTATGACGATTGCTGCTGGAACAACCGGCATAATTCAGACCGTGGAAGTATCTTCAGGAACATTTTTCTGATGTAATCCTACTATACAGCTGTGATGTAAATTTGCATCTGAGGAATAACATCCTGAAAATTCAATATTTGATTCATACTCAATTTTCATCCCCTCTATATGTGAACATGTTTAGGCCCGCGTGGTTCAAGAGCGGATACATTACAGAAGAACCTGATGAATGTCAACCTCCTGATAATTATTGCTTTAAAATTGTGGTACAAGTTGTACCACCAAGTTTTTAAAATTCCACCTTCTCGAACGCACAGTGTATTTTTCTCCTTACTTAAACATGTCGCGATATCTGTGTGCCATCTGCTGTGGGTCTCGATTTGTTTCTGAAAAAAAAAAAGTTTGTGGTTTTTTTTCTATTTCAGGCCTAAAAACTATTACATCCGCATTTTATTATCATGTTTCGTGTGTACGAAAAAGGCACATTTTCTAGTTTCTACGTCCGAAGTACTAATTTGCTATCCAAGTTATCGGGATGGGCTATTACAGATCTTGAACCATTCTAGTGCTCAGGCCTTCTCAGAGAGAGACTGCTGCGGTGCAATAGTGACAGGTTAGAATTGTGCCTCAAAAAAAGCGAAACTTTCCGAGAAACTTCGTGGGAATCGGAGGGATTCCGACAGTTGTTGTTTGATGTGGAACAAGACTTTTTCAGTGTAAAATATTAGCATAATGTGTCTGCGTGTTTCTGCTTATGTGTATCAAAGTCTGAAAAGTCGATGAGTTGGTACACACATTTGCACTCTGTGAGGCCTCGCCGTCGACGACGATGTGACCATCTACTAATGTTGTTCGAATTTCTGAATCTCACGTTTTCATGTCGGAGCGATAAGTTCGCTAGCCATTTGAAATTATGAAGGCATCCGCGTCGTCGTACTGTTGGATGCACCAATTCTGCACTAGTTTGTAGGAAGTTAAAACTGATGGAGGTGCGTCGGATACCAAAACCCTGGAATTCTCTCTCTCTCTCTCTCTCTCTCTCTCTCTCTCTCTCTCTCTCTCTCTCTCTCTCTCTCCCTCTCCCCCCCCCCCCTCTCTCCCTTCCTCCCGCTCTCTCCTTCCCTCTCTCTCTCCCCCTCCCCCTCCCACCACTAAAAACACACCGTTGGAGCGGAAGGAACTGATATTTTTCCAAAGGAGGACCCGACATAGCTGCGGCAACATTTCAGAACGACAGCATGAATCGGGCTCCTGGCTCTAACACATTCACCCGCCATGTCCCCATGCCAGATATTAAAACATGGTTTCAGACTTAACATTAAAAACCTTTACAGCAATACGGGTAACACCGCCTACGGGATATGTTGATGGATTTATTTATCATCTCATTCTAGTTCCCTTCGGCGGTGCAGCTCACTACGTCCACTGCAATACAAAATTAAAGTACGATGCTGCGTGAAGTACATGTTTAAGCGGAATTCATAGTTGGAAATAAGATTTGTTTGGAAAATCGTGGAATAAGATCCAACTTTTACTGTGTAGTAATGCGATGGTGAAGCTGTGAGTGGTGGTGTAAATGGTTACTGAAGCTGATTAACGTCGCCAGAAAGTAAAAATAAATTTTCAACACTTTGAAAGTACGTATTGTTCTATGTACTCAAGAAAATTTTAAAAAACCATGTAATTTTGGTGATGTTCACGACAAATATGTATAATCTTGACGGTCCTTTTTAATTAATCGTATTAATAATTTTTGTACTGACGATAATTGTATGCTTCGATGTCTTAACTCTCGTTTTGGAGCATTGCATTAATGTGATGCTTGTATGAAGTTACCAATAATCTCAGTAAATGGATACTAAGAATAACATTTCTAACTTTATGAAGATATTTGTGCATTAAAACAAGTGACAGTAAAATTACAATGATCTTGTACTTCATCATAATTACCCTGTTGCTTTCAGCAGTTATTGATAAATTTAATATTCTGCTAATCGCCATATTAAATAATTGTAGCATCACCATTCTGAAACCTAACGCAAATTGGTATTACAATCGCCAAAGTACTAAATTTACTTTCACACGAGTAGTAACTGTGGTTCTTACGGCATGTATAAATGGTTCTTATGTGAATGCAAATAAAATTATATCTAATTACCTCAAATTTATGTTGTTCGCACAATACTGGCAACCAAATTCTCGTATTATCTTACTTTTATTTCATTAAAATACGATTATTAAGAAACTATACTTAGCGTGCCTTTAAGGTTTTTGTAAGAGTATGAAAAATCACTATACTTCGGATTACTAGTAGACTTTGTTATATTGGTTTGGACAAAAATCTTCGGAATTCGTGCCTTATCAATCTAATACATACATATAATCATGGTCAAATGGGAAGGCTACAATCTTCAGGTCAAAAGAAAGCTACGGAAGTAAGACACAAGGGCAGCGACAGTAAAGAGAAAGAAAGAAAAAAAAGGTTTGGTAGTGATGTGGCATAAAGAGATTCGAACAGTGGTACTAAGAAAGTAAAACATCATTAAGTAATTCATAACTAATGCAGTGAAATGCTGTTTTTCAATAAGGTGTGGATCTTACAGTAAACTAAGAACATTGTACAGATTATGCATTGAGGAAGGATATGTGGTCAGCCACGTCAGACGGGACGAATACTGGGAATTCCACTTAAAGAACAAATCCATATACAAATTAAAACTGCTCTAAGCACTAAGTATACAAACGTACTAAAGGAACTAGAGACATATGCCATGAACAGATGGGAGCCGGATAACGTTCTGAATGAAGAAAATGAATTTTTGCAAGAACCCTTATATCAACATTTACGATGATAATCTCATGTAAATCTAAGATGCCTAATGCTTCTCATATTTGTCGCCGTTTAAAAACTTGTTTACCACTTAAACTGACCAGCTGTCTGCAGCATGCGTAAACACAATTGTACTACGCTCGACATTCACCAAATAGGTTGTGGTCACATTCTTTTGTCTTTCCATAAAGTAATACCTTTCACTCTCATACCTTAGTAATTCATAGTTTATGATATGTGCATTTACTGAAAAATGGCACGTTGCAGCGCTAGATATGTATTACTTGTTAATGTTTCGTTTTTCTTATTACCGTATGTTGTATCAGTTGCATTGCCACATTACTAGCATTTCCTGTCGCTGCCCTTTCCTTCTTATTCCAAGGCACTTTTTTTTTTTTTTTTTTTTTTTTTTTTTTTTTTTTTTTAATTTCTGAAGGTAACCTATACAGCAGATAACATTAAGTGAACTTACATTATGGAAACTGATTTATTGAAATTTATAAATTAAGGAAAATTTAAAAAGCAATAATAAGCCATGAAAATTATTTAAATTGTGGTCTGAAATAACATTGAAAGTACAGGCAATCCACTCACAGTGCTCACCATAGAGAAACAAAAGACGACGACCTTCCTAATAGCCAGTATGTCCACCTGTGGCACAGATAACAGCAGCAGCACGTCGTGGCATGGAAGCAATGAGCCCTAGGTAGATCGCTGGAGAGAGTTGGCACCACGGCTGCACACACAAGTCACCTAATTCCCGTAAATTCCGGAGGGGGCAGGCAATGATCTTTGATCTCATGTTCAGTTACATATCAGATGTGTTCGATTGGGCTCAGATAAGGCTAGTTAGGGGGCCAGTACATCAGCTGGAACTCGCCACTGTGTTTCTCGAACCACTCCATCACACTCCTGGCGTTGTGACATGGCGCATTATCTTGCTGAAAATGCCACCGCCGTCGGGAGGCATGATCGTCATGAAGAGGTGTCTGTGGTCTGTAGCCAGTGCACGAGACTCCTTGCCCATCATGTTGTCATGCATGAGGTGCACTTAATCCTTGGATACTCACGTGAATTTTTTCCCAGAGCACAATGGACCCGCCGCCAGCTTGTCTCTGTCGCACAGTAAGGGTGTCAAGGAACTGTTCCCTTGGAAAACGACGGATTCGCCCCCCTCCCATCGGTATGATGATGAAGGCACCGGATTCATCAGGCCATGTAGTGCTTTCCCACTGCACCAACGTCCAGTGCCAATGGTCATGCCCCATTTCAATTGTTGTTGCTGATCTCATGGTGTTAACACTGGCACATGCACGGATCGTCAGGTGCGGACGCTTGTCATTAGGAGTATTCAGTGCACTGTGTGTTGGCACACGAGGACTGTTCTGTTTCATCAGTCTGCCCAGCCTATGACGTACGACATCTATAATGAGGGGTGGCCACCCAACCCCACGATTTCTGGACGCGCTTACATCTAGGTTTCACATCAGTTACGCCACGTGTTGAAGACAGTACAGCACTCCTCGAACACCCGACAAATCGTGCAGTTTCCAAAATGCTTGTGCCAAGCCTCCGGGCCATCACAATCTGCCTTCCTCATGATACAAATGGGTGAAACATTCAGTGAAGGTGCATGTTCTGTGCGTGTCTCATACTAGCAGTCATTATTCGCTGGGCGACGTTGTTAGCGCCTGGATGAGTTTAGCAGGGCAGTGGTCATAATGTTCTGCCTCATCAGTATAAATCGGATTAAACATACACCAATGTGCATCGTGGTCGCAGCACACTGCATATGTAAGGCAAACTAAAAGCTTGAAACACTGGAATTGGATGTCCTAGATTGTCTTAGGATTTTCCATTGTAGTTAACGTAGCCTTCAACTCTAGTGATGGTCTCCATTTAAATGTGGAAAAAACTATGGTAAAATTATGTAATGTCCTACATAACTGACCAAATGTGCTGATTCTCAGTTTGAGAAAATCTAAAACATGCTAGTGCTACGACAACAAAATACAGTGGCGTTCATAAAGAGATTTATAGGTGGTATAAGGTATGATTTCACTGGGAAAACTATTTATAGCTTTTGCAGAGTACTGTGCAAGTCATCCGTGAGTCTGTGACCTTTACTGCACGTCATGATTAAGTAGTACCACATTTTGCTCACACTAATAGGCACAGTGACTTGACTAGAGGTATTACAATTCACATGGAAAAACACAGACAAATCTCATATCGATATTCGAGCTAACCGACGTTTGTATACGTCGAAAGAGATGTTGTGAATCGGCTGAAATTTTTCTTTCATACCAACCTGAAGGTGTTTTCTGTACACACGTTGTAAAATGTTAATAAGACTCTCGGTAATCTCAATTCCACAATCAGTTTTCATCCAATAGACTGTCCACTTCATAATGCCAGTAACATTATTCACCAGTCTCTTAAAATAAGAAATCCATAATAATATCGGTTTTTTTCCACCCTCCATCACTGTGGCCGAGCGGTTCTAGGTGCTTCAGTCCGGAACCACACTGCTGCAATGGTCACAGTTTTGAATCCTGCCTAGGGCATGGATGTGTGTGATATCCTTAGGTTGGTTAGGTTTAAGTAGTTCTAAGTTCTAGGGGACTGATGACCTCAGATGTTAAGTCCCATAGTGATTGAAGCCATTTTCCACCCTCCATCTGCGCACCTCCCTCCAACTACACGTCTTCCCAACTGTGTGCTTTCCCCCTCTCCAAAGCACAGCTACACACACACACACACACACACACACACACACACACACACACACACACACACACGCCCCCTGCATCACTGCTGCCCCTGCCCCCCATGTGCCACCCCACTTTCTGTGCCACACCCCCACTCCATACCACCACCCCATTTCTCTATCACTCCCATTCCTACACCACCACCACCACCCCCACCCCCTTTCCTGTACCTACCCACACAGTCCACACCACCATCTATCCTCCCCACACCAATGCCCGTCTCCCCCTCCCCCCCCCCCCCCAGGGGGCTCACAACGCTTTTGTAGGGCCCCAGCTTTTTCAGCGTTACTTTCTTTCCGTGCTGCATGTTTATATTTCCAGTATCCCTTACCACCTCTGCCTCTCCATCGGATGGTTTCTTGGTGCTGACCCTGCCTGAACGTGGATTGTGATTGTGCCTCAGATTTCCACTTCCAGCGTATTCTACAACTTTTCATTGCACAAACACATGGTCCCTTTTGTTGTGTTTGGTGTGCTACCAATTCTCGGAATTCTCCAGAACTGTGGATTATGGGAAGATCGCCCAATATGGTATGTGCTCAACCTTTGTGCCTTTCTATGTGTGCATCCTTCCCTTTAGTATGGTAGTATATGGTAGTACACCCCAAACCCACCACAGCAGCCATCCTGTCTTGTAGGGGGGTGGGGGTAAAGGGTGGAGTAGTACCTGCTTGTTGGTAGCCCCCTCAGCATCCAGGGACTGCATTGTTGGTGTCTGAGCTGACAACTCCCCATGTATACCAGGGAATATGTTCCCACTGTGACTCCTAGCAATGGATTACTTGCTAGGTAGGCATTGCTGTGGCTGGGTGGCCGCGGGGAGAGAGCCCACTTTCAGAGTGGGTGACACCATGGCGAATCGGACGCAAATGAAGCGGATAGAGTTATATCCTACTGGTCTCTCTGAAAACACAGTCCTCTTCCAATGGAGAGAGATACGACTCTAAAATGTTTTCTTCCCAGGCTACGCTGCGGGTGGAATACTGGGCTAAGAACTAAGCACAGTGATACTCCCCGCTGTACTTGGTTTGTGCAAGGCCTGATGGGCATGCCTTCTTGGCCGCAAAGCCCTTGTTCTTTGTGGAGAACTTAGAATGCAAATATTTGATGTGTACGTGTCAATTGGACTTGTTCATCGGCCGTGTAAGATGCGACAAAAATCAAAGGTCTTACTCGTTCTGAGCATAAAAAAGCCCTCAGCCTGTGCGCTTTAACAGTGAGCTGTGGGCCATCAACAAAAGAGGTTCAATGTTAGGAGGTTCGATGGAATCACGTGCGGTGCACGCGGCCACGTCTCGGTATTCGGCAGTTGCTTCGATGTACTAGAGCGCGTCGAAAGTGGGCCAGTGAGGTGCTTATGTTCGACTGGGCGTGCACCACGAGTGTTTGAGTTTTTACTGTGTTCTACTTCGATCCACCACAGTAACTGCATATTGAAAATTTTGTTCGCTTCTGCTCTGAGAAGTGTGGCGGATTCTTTCTTTCATGCTCCAGTGTTGATTAACGTTTCTTTCTGTTACCTGTAGTAGAAACAGGAAGGTTTATATGTAAGCAACGATACGTCCTGAGTGTGGTGCTTTCTTGACCACAAGGGCTTCTGTTTACCGATGGCAGATTTCTATTCTGACAGGAAAACGCACTGGTAAACCGTCTGCACGGAATGGGTAATATAATTTTGATTTCAGAGTCCTGAGAAAGTGAATGTTGGCTCAAGGTATTATAATTGATCACGTATTCTTGTTTCGTCACCTCCAAGAGTAAAGTTATGGGTTATTATCTTCGATGACAAGTATGTAAAGCTCAAACATAAGTGGTTAAATCTTAAAAGGAACAAACAGTTATCGTGTTATTTAATTGGGTTTTTGAACTCAAACTGAAAGATCTTTGTCTTTAATGACAAAAACTCAAAGCACCAATTTAAAGTGTCAAATTTTGAGGGAACCTACAGCTGTCGTGTTGCTCAACGTAGTTGTCAATTTCAAACTGCGACTATCTTTATTCTTGTTACATACTTAATAACGCTTAAGGAAAGTTGGCCTATTAGCTTGCAGTTCAAAATGGCTGGTGCCGGAGTTTGAATAACCACATTATGCCGTAGATTTGGACTGTTTTGGGGAAAATTTCAAGGAGGACTAGTGCCCAGAGTTTGTCATTTACAGTCCCTATCTAAAATTATTTTATAATTTGCCTTGGCTCAAATTGGTCGTGTGTCCTGTAATTTTAAAAGGGTTCGATCCCAAGTCATTTTGGGAAACTTGCTAAATTTGAGATATCAATTTTAGTTCGTTAATTCCGAAGGACCAGTGTCCATGTTCATACAATTTTGGTGTAAAAATTGTATTTGTCGTAAGAAAATTATCTTTAAACTTCCTATGCTTTGTTAAAGGGGCTAGTGCCCACGTTTTCTAATCCACAGATTTTGCTCAGTTAAATAATAAATTTTAAAGGGGTTACTGTTTGCCGTTGTGTAACCATTGCAGCGCATACTTATTATCTAGTCACGTGCATTAATGGCTGTTCGTTTTGTCTCTCGTTGGAGATAATACAGATGGTGGCCACTTAGCAAATATGAAGCTATACTCTTTGGCTTTAGATCAAAATGTCGTAGTATGTTGTTATTACCTTGTTTTTTCGTTAAATATGTGTGGCCAATGCCTCAAAGTAATTAAAAAATCTTGCTGCTTTTGTTAAGAACCTGCTAAGTGGCTTAGTGCCGCCAGTCAGAAATGTTACTTTTTTTTTTATTTGAGTAAAACAAGTCAAGATTTGGAATCAAGGTATAAGTAATCCAGTTGGATGCTCTGAGTGTCAATGTATGTTCCTTAAATGATGATAGTAAATGTTTTGTAAATCTATCGTCCAGTGGCTTTCCACTCGAGGATCGTTGAATCCTGTTAGTTTCAAAGTAATCCCATGTACCTTCACCATTCCGACCACCCCCTTTCCCCACTTCCTGCAAGTTTGGGAAAGTGTCAGCCATCTCTAAAATAAAAAGTGGGTCAGTTTTGATCAAAATGGCTTCCCCTGTCCAGCCACAGGCACTGCTCTCTTGTAAATTGGTGACTGTCACTCGCCGGCCGGGGTGGCCGAGCGGTTCTAGGCGCTACAGTCTGGAACCGCGCGACCGCTACGGTAGCAGGTTCGAATCCTGCCTCGGGCGTGGATGTGTATGATGTCCTTAGGTTAGTCAGGTTTAAGTAGTTTTTATTTCTAGGGAACTGATGACCACAGATGGTAAGTCCCATAGTGCTCAGAGCAATTTGAACCATTTTTTTGAGATCGTCCTCCACAGATTTTTCTCAATCCTTGGCGCGTGCCAGGGTTCAGGAGGAGTCTACACTGATGATGGCTCCATGGTTGCTGGTCATGTGGGCTTCACTTACACTCGTGCGGAACGCACTGAGCTGCTCTCCTTATTAGATGGCTGTAGTGTTTACACTGCGGAGTTCATAGCCATCTATCGTGCTCTTGAGAATATCTGTTCGTGCAGTCGTGGGGGTCCTTTCTCATCTGTATCGACTCCTTAAGCAGTTTTCAAGCTCTGGACCAGTGTAACCCTTGCCACCCATTATTCATTGCTATCCACGAGTCCCTGTATGCCCCTGAATTGTGTGGATGCTCTGTGACGTTCATCTGGACCCAGAGTCACGTTGGGTTCCTGGGGAATGAACTCACCGATAAACTGGCCAAACCAGCTACCAGTAAACCAACTCTTGAGGTCAGTATTCTGCGAACAGGCTTTCTATCTGTATTATACTGTAATTGTTTACTTGCTCAGATTGCGGAATGGGTCACTCCAACTTGACCAAATGTACTACTGGCGATGAAGAAAACTACGAATCTGTGGAGGTCCTCCATACAGGCCTCTTGCAAGGACTCTACCATCCTTTGAAGTCTCTGCATTGGCTATACTTTGCTGACTCGCCGTCTTGTCCATAATGAAGACCCACTCCACTATCATTGTAGCTCCCATTCGATGGTGGTCCACATTTTGATGGACTGCCCCAAACTAGCTGCCCTGCAGCAGACTTTTATTCTCCCTTACTCATTATCCAGGTGTTAGGAGATGATGTCCCAGTGGCTGACTTAGTTTTATGTTTCATTCATGAGGTGTGCTTTTATGTCTCTCTTTAAGAGTGTGCTGCTTAGCCTTATCGACCCATTGAGCGGTTGGCAGAACACACTGTTTTCTCCTCTGCCCAGACTGGCCTGCAGCTGTCGGGGCATGTAGTCCAACCCGGTGTCAACGTAACTGTTGGTTAAATCTACTTCCCCCTTGCATGGTCTGTTAGACTTGTTCATGTTTTGTCTCTCTGTGCTTCTCTTGCCCTGTCCGTGTTGCTAGTCTCTTGAATACAATTTCAGAGAAGAGTACCTCTGATAAGTGGTTGGTGATGATGATGTTTGGTTTGTGAGGTGCTCAACTGCGTGGTTATCAGCAACCTTTTCTCAGCCCAATCTCATGAATGATGATAAAATGATGAAGACAACACAAACACCCAGTCATCTCGAGGCAGGTGAAAATCCCTGACCCCGCCGGGAATCGAACCCGGGTCCCCGTACTCGGGAAGCGAGAACGCGACCGCGAGACCACGAGATGCGGACATAAGTGGTTGGGGCTGGTGGATGTATGTCCCCTCATTGCATTCTGCCCTGGGTGCCTTTCAGCTGCTCCCTAGATAGGGCACCTTGCTGGCCTTTCTTCCTGTCGCCCTTTCTTCTATTAGTCCCTTACCTCAGTTTCGCTGACATGGGTAGGCTTTAGGGTTTTCTCCTCCTGGGATTTGGGCAATAGGCTGTTTCTGATCTGCAGCCGTATAGACACGCCTGTTTGAAGACAAAGTGATTGATGACCTATTAGTTTGGTCCCTTTGACTGTTCAACCATCCAACCAACCAGTCTCCGTGCTGACTACCCTACTCCCCATCTCAGGACTGACCACACCCCTCGTCTTGGGGTGGCCCCCTTCTCATCTGGAAGAGATGTTCGTTTCCCCTGCCTCCCCCCTCACTTCCACCCCCCCTCTCTATTTCTACGAGCAGTGATTTGTACTTAAAGATGGTTAGTCTCTCTCTCTCTCTCTCTCTCTCCCCTCTCCCTCCCCCCCTCCCCCTCCTACCAGCTTTATTCACTGGTTTCTTTTCTATGATCACAGGGGGTCTTCCCTAACGTTCTTCAAAAGTTTTCCTTAATGTAGTGCATGGTGCGCCGTAGACGAAACCCTTCTACATAGACAAGTTTGTCGGCAGAGAAAACACGTCTTAAATACTTGAAAGCGTTTGAGGGGTCTTATTTTCCATTTTCAATGAGTGAAAAACTAATGACAGTATTTAATTATGCCTGACCTTTTGAAAGTGGTCTATCCAGACGTCCCAGAACTGCTGCCACAGATGAAATCAGAGGTACTATTTGAGTACCGGTTAGGACACATTTCATAGACAAATCAAAAGATGTGATAAGAATTAAATACGAAAAAAACATTTCCTCCACGTCTGCTGAACACAGCCATAGGCAAAAATAATTTGATAATTATATAGAAGAGTGTCATTTATAGGTGTAGATTTGTTATTATACAAGGCATCTGATTTCCCGTAAAGAGTGTAACTAATTACTTCGCAAATATAGCACATATTATTCTTATTGGTTACTTTGAGAAGGGTAATGCACGAAGCGCATGTCGTACAGACCAACTGTATACAAAACTATACGAGTAGGTTGGAATTTCAAGTATGGTGTGTTGGAAAACCCTTTCTATCCACGAAATTCGGCACCGTATGATCCTGAACTAATTAGTTGTGTAGTGACATGTGTGGCCAGGAAACACTGTGTGTCCCGTGAAGACGTTTTATGGTATCTGTAAACGCGTGTTCTGAAGAACTTCGAGAATCTTCTTGAAGGACTCGAATCTATTAATTGGAAAAGCGTAAGACACAGTACACTGTATGGACGTAGATAGGCAAAGACAGTGGACATACATGGGCACTCCGTTGACTCTGTTGTTCACCTACTGCTATCTAACTTGCCTGCATAAATGGTCGTACTTAGCAATTGGAGAAAAAAGTATTCATTATCTGATTTACTGTCGCTTATGGAAACACCATCTTTGCTTACTCATCAGATCAACTGACGTCAATAAAGTACCCAGAATCTCTGGAGAACACAATGCAGCAGGAAAGTCACTTAAACGACGTTGATTACTCATTTTACCATACTTTTCTGGGAATGTATTTGGAAGATTTGCGGCTAACACATGTAATTCAAGTCAATTTTCCAAGATAAATTAAAACCAACCCGTTGTGTTATAGTGATTTCGGGCCTTATAACGATTACTCTTGTAAAAAGGTGTAAAGATAATCTTAACTCACTCGATTTTATAAAAAAACATACTACAGTACCTGTTTTCCAAGAATTTTAAAATTGCGTCTTTTAATATGACTAAGCGACTGCGACTATTTGATTCGTGTTTAGAACTCCTTTTTTGTGATTTGTGAGAACTCGTATTTGTGAGATACTGCGGACGGAGGTACCAGAGTGACGGTTTTACGATCAGTTACGTCTCGCTCATAAAAGCAGGAAGTGGGTCACGTAAGGCTGGCGCTCCAAGAATTCCTCCCGTACTTCCCTCACAGTTTCCTGGGGCACGCCCTCTTTTGTGCTCAGACACGTGCTTTTTATATAGAGCAACATTCTTTTCTACTTTTTTCCCAACGAAATAACTGACGTTATTACTGAAGCATAAGATTTGAAATTATAACATATCAGCTGTTTCTCTTTGGACCTATTGAAGAGTAGGCTAATATTAAGGGCTAACAGAGCAACGAATACCGATTCTCAATTCTACCAGAAATTTTTATCTGTATAGTGATACCGTACAATAACCTCTGCAATATAGGTAGAAAGCAATAGAATAATTACGTATATGCATGACAAATATAAGTAAATTTTGAAGTGAGAGAATAAGTGTAATGTAGTATCTAAATATAAAGTTTAAATATTGAGTCTGAATACATATCACTGTGATTAACTTGCAAACCGGGCACCGAAAAAGACGAAAACAGACATTTTGTGAGGCAAAATGTGTGCCGAACGAAATCGGAATGATAAGTGTTCATTCCAAAACTTCTGAAATTCTTGTAATAAACTATGCCGTAAAGACACACCAATGGAAAATAAGTAGAGAACTGCGAGTAAAGGCAGAGAAAATGAATATGTGGAAGAAAAATTAGTCTTCACGTCCCGCGGCTGATGTTTCACACAGAGGTGGCTAGTACACTTGCATTAAATTCTATCGGTCAAGGTAAGCTACTATAGCTCTTAAGTAGACTCATATGTTAACGACCATCAGTGATGTTGCGAAAATTTCTCCCATAGGTAGAGAAGGGTTAACGCAATTTTTTTGAATGCTGTCTTGAAGGAATCAAACCAGTCGTGATATTATTAAATGTCCTATATAGAGTGAACATTAATAAAACCGATGAACTGCAGGGACGGATTCCTGATTGGAAATGGAGGAAAAAAATGTCCTGAAATGAATCTTTACCACGGCAGATGGCGCTGAAGAATGACAGTTCCTCTGACCACGTGGCATGTGTTCCTTGTGTATTCCAGGGTATGTGACTGACGCAGCGTAGTGTAAGCAGCAGGCTGGCCAGTTATTCATGTAGGGAACAAGCAGAGATGGTGTTCGTTACGGGCCAAGCAGATTGAAACGGTCGAGAGGCAGCACAGCTATACCAAAACAAGTACCCTCACAGACACCAACCACATCACATAACATTTCAAGTTCTTTTTGGGCGTTTGTGTGATCATGGGTAGTTTCAGACAGACGAACGTGCAGGGAGGTGGCGGACTGTGCTTACACCAGATTTGTAGGACCGGGTTCTAGACAAACCCTAGTACAAGCTCCAGGTCAGCGTCCCGCCAACATGGTGTAAGCCAAAACACTATTATGTGTGTCTTGCATGACAACCGTTACTATCCCTATCACTTGCAATTCCGTGCTGTGATGTAGTTGCGATGCAGGTCTGTACTGTGTTCCGGGACGATTTGTTCATTTGCGAACACGTTTTCAAAGGGCTTTTTTTCCTCTATTTCCAGTCAGGAATCAGTCCCTGCAGTTTGTTGGTGTTATTAATCTTCACCCTGTTTATTACAGGGCCACAAACATGCGTAATATAAAAGTAATATGCTTTACTTGCATCAGAAAGTTGGGGGGAAAAAAAGAGATTAATGCAAAATGTTGAATACGTCAACATAGCCAAAATTCCGACAAATAGATAATCGATGTCACATTTGCGTATACAAAAACTGAAAGTAGACAAATAATCAACTTCAGACTACAGGAGATTTCAGAATCAAACATAAAAGGAATAATACCTACGCTCAAATTAAGTACAGGAGGAAACTCTTCATATCAGGTGACAAATTCTTCTCACAACAGGATGGGTCACTCAGAGGACTTCTAGCTAACATATTTTTAGGTAATATGGCAAATAAGAGTACTGAAACAGTATGTAAGCGTGAGTTATGAAGTATTAAGAGTAAAAAGCTGATGTCAGTACGTAAATGACATCGCTTTTGTGACAAACATCCAGTTGCGTACATTTATCCCGGAATGGTATAAACACGATTCACGCAAAGAAACGAACACAGTAAACTTAAATTTGAAACGCACATGGAGCAATCAAGCGCATAAAAACAGAATACGTTATGGAACTGGGCCATATGCCAACAAGATCTGTGGTCGATCCAAAAAAGCTTTAACACAGCAACTACGCTCCACAGTACCTAATCACTGAGAAGAACTGCTCTGCAGAAACGACTAGTAGAAATAGAAAAACACCAGAGAGTTTCTGCTGTAGAATTCCGTTCTCTGTCCCAGCTGTATGTTACAGACAAAGCAGTAAGCAAATCGCACGTCGAACATAGATAAAAAATACCTCGCTACGACACTCACTTGTGTACAATCACCTACACACAAAACCAGTTCTGTTGTAGAAACGTTCTCAAAGTAGCCGTCCTGTGTGCAGGACTCGAGAAGAGGTAAAACTGGCCTTAGGCGTCGCTACGCACCTATCTTGGAGCATATCTTGATAACACCAGGCAAACCAGGTAGTGTAGCAGCATATGGTTCTCAGAAGTCAGTGACGTAACAATAACATGCTATGTTTTCGATCGAGGGAACAAATAAGTGCAAGTTTGCAACGTTAGGCTTCAGTTCCGAGCGCGAGAACAAATCGTATTTTGGGGTAAAAATGCCCCTTTTTTAGCGCACAGAAGCATCACTTTCCAACGCAACACGTACCTCGAGCTACAATGTAGATTAGTCTGTAATCGCACCCATGATTTCGTATTTTTCATAACAAATAAGGGCGAAGGTACTTAAGTACCCTGAGGCTATAAATCAATATGACAACCTGTTTAATAACCTGTTGTTCCACCTTTGGAACGTAACACATCAGTGATTCTTTATGGCATAGTCACGACAAGTCCTTGGTTTCTGAAGGTATTTGGCACCAAATATCTACACACAAGTCAGGCAATTCCCTTAAATTACGGAATGACGGTTTGCGGACGTGGAGCTAGCGGACGATAGCGTCCCAGAAGTGTCTCATCGTGTTCATGAGGTGGATTTGGCGGCAAAGAAAATTTGTTGGCTAAACCGTAAAGGTGAGCTCACTCTCATGCTCCTCAAACCATTGTAGGACTATTTTGGCCTTGTCACAAAAACAGTTACCCTGCTAAAAGATGCCACCGTCGATGAGAAAAGAGCAAGCGTAATGGGATGCAGGTGGTCCGCAATAACGTTTGCGTATCTACAGCTGTCATCGTGCCTTTGAAGGACGCCCAGTTGAATGTCTCCCATAGCGTAATGCTGCCCCCACCGGCCTGCTTCCGTGGATGAATGCATGTATACAGCAGCCCTTAGTCTAAATAGTCGAGTATCTGTACTCGATGATCGACCTGGTGAGACAAGAAACTTGATTCGTCTGACAAGGCGACATCTTTACATTCATCAACGCTCCAGTCTTGATAATCTCGTGCCCACTGCAATCGTAACTGAAGACGTTGCTGGGTCACCATGGGAACAAGTAGGGTTTCTCTGATACGGAGCCCCATGTTCAACCATATGCGCTGAACGGTGTGCTCTGAAACACTTATTGCACCAGCATTGAACTCTGTCAACCACATGTGGTGCAGATCGCCGCCTGTCCTGCTTTACAGAACGGGCAAGCCTCCGCTCTCAACATTCTGTGACAAAGTGGGGACGTCCATAACCATGTTGCCTACTCCCGGTCGTGGTGTCACCGTCTTTCAACTACGTTCCATAGATGCTCATGACAGTAGCAAGCGCACAGCCGACCAGCTTCGTCGTTCCCGACATCGTCGTTCTCAGGAGCCGGGGCATGACAGTCTACTCTTACTCATAGTCGCTTATGTCTGTGGATTTCCCCTTTTGCAGCCCTTATCGTCACTAGAATGATTCCCCCATTCGTCTCTGCTCAGCTTGTATGCTTTCTTTACCGCACCACGTTCGCCCAACCACACCAGGTGGCATTGAAACTTGCGGGGGACAGTGGCCATAATGTTTTGTCACACCAGTGAAAGTGCGAAGGTACTTAACGTATTCCGATTATATAGACGTATATCATCTCATCACTGGCTGCTTCAAAGTTGGCAAAATCTATCTTTGCCAATAACTTCACCATCGCTCGCACATCGCTCCGGTGGTTGCTCTGTTGCTTTCAATGATCGTGTCCGCATGGTCCGACTGCCTCAAGACTTTACTGTCTTCGACGCGGAATTATATGCGATTTTGTGCGCTCTAGAGCACACGAGACGTGATTAGCGTACTAAATTCCTTGTCTGTTCAGATTTTCTGAGTGCTCTTCGCTCTCTACATCGTTTGTACACAGCAGATAAATTATTCCTAAATATCCAGCATGCCCTTCTTCAATTAAAGGGGCGGGGAAGGAGGTGTCCTTCTGCTGGGTTCAAATGGCTCTGAGCACTATGGGTCTTAATATGAGGTCATCAGTCCCCTAGAACTTAGAATTACTTAAACCTAACTAACCTAAGGACATCACACACATCCATTCCCGAGGGAGGATTCGAACCTGCAACCGTAGCGGTCACGTGGTTCTAGACTGAAGCGCCTAGAACCGCTCGGACACACCGGCCGGCTTTCTGCTCGGTGCCAGGACACATCAGTATTGCGGGGAACGAAAGAGCAGATGTAGCAGCCAAGGAGGGGCGTCGCGACCCTAGTTAGTTCGGTGTGCCAGTCCCCATGCATGAAATCGCCTCGCTGTTGAGATAAAGTCTCGCGTCAATGGGAAGACCAGTGGCTGAACGTGACAGACGATAATCTCCGCGCATTAAAGGCCACAACACGCCGTAGTGTGCTTCCTTCCAGCCACGTCAACTGGACGAGGTACTCCTTACTCGTCTCTGCATTGGCGACAGACCTACGACGCGTGACGTATTGCTCCAGTGTGTGGTGCTTGTGGCGTACAGATCGCCACGCTCCATATTTTATTAGACTCCGTTTTATTTTCAGACCAGCGGGTAGTGGCAGATTTACCGACAGACGTACCCTCTATTTTAAGTGACTTTCTAACGAACTTGGTTAGAGTTTTAAAGTTCTGTGAACTGTCTAACATTTCTCCCAAGACTTTAGGGAAATGGTCTTCATGTGTTAACATAGTTACTGGCTCCCCTTTGTTTTTTTGTCACATTTGCCCGTGCCATTTCTTTAGCTCCTCTGTCTTTTTACTTTTTACTTCACACACACACACACACACACACACACACACATTATAGACCAAGCTGGCAATACAGATAAATGCATCGTACCACCCTTTTTTCCTACAGGCATTCGTCAGAACGTGAGGACAACCACGGATAACCGCAAAAATAAGTAGAAACAGAGATCAAAGCGTTATCTCACATTAGCAAAATATTTTAAATTGCAATTTACGTAACACCTTTTCAACTTGAAAAGATTAACTTTCCTACATGATTGCGAGAACCCAAGGCAAACCCGCGTCTTAAGACATTTATCATCATAATAGTTGTGAGATGGAGATGGTAATCAATAAACAATCAAATTCAGTCGTAAAGAAAAATTTAGATTATGATCATATACCAAAAACTTCACGATTAGGCTTAAGTCTCGCCTAAAATATGCCCAAGGAAAGACATTATTAGGTGCATATGATAGCGTGTAAAATATCACTTAGACTACACAGGAATGCGCCACATGAGGAATCGGAGACACTGTCCCAAGGTACACGCGTCTTCTAAAAGCTGACAGTGGGATTTCCTGACTCATGACCTCACTTTTATCTTCGTCCTTTTCCGTTGTAGCTTCTCTGTTTAAAAAAAGCTGATAGTGGTGTATCAGCATTATGTGCTTGTGAAAGTGATAAAGCAGAATATTTTGTTTACTTGAAGTCGCATTCTCGAAATATATATATATATATATATAGTTTAAGGGCGCTTTTACGCAAATCACAACAACGGATGTATTTCTTCATTGTTAATTATCGTCACACTCTCCTGTGTCGTCGAGACTGATTACAGGATTTATTTGTGTATATATGTAGGCCACCAGAATTTAAAAATCTACTAGTCAGTACGGCTTTACTGGTAAAATACAATGTCAAACAGCTAACAGATGCAGATTGTCGTATACGCCTTTCTTGCGTCAACGATCCGTTTTCTGAGTGGTTTGTACTGTTCGCTCAATTTCAGCATCTTCCCAAACAACAGTAAATAAATATCTACAATCATTCTGTTGAGTTCTTAACGTTAGACAGTTCGAGATATAACACATTATGTAAATCATACATAAGATTTCTGAACATGATTATTTCTTAGTTTTCTGGTGTCATAGCCACTTTCACCCACATAATAAACTTTGATCGCTAGAGACTAGTTAGAATTTTGTCTAGACTGGGTTTCGAACCCGAAGTAATTTATTTCACAGTTAGTGCGCTATCATTCACTCAATACGTGCACTTAACACAGATCGAGTGAAAGTTTAAATTTTTCACTTGTTTCCCCATCCAAATTTGTTATCTTCCTAATTTGATGTTCGTATAAATCACAAGTTAATACTATGAGTCTCATGCGTCGCTGGCACAAAAATTAATGTACTGACAAAAAAAGATTAAGAGTTTCGTACCAGACTCCTGATTTGACACAAGATTAGCTTATGCTAAATGTAAATCGTAGCCTATACTCCATTAAAGATCTTTAAAAAAGTCATCAATAGGAAAAGCTATTTAAGAGAAAACGTGCCAGCGCCGTAATTTACAGAACTATAGATATTTACACCTTATTGACATTTGTGGTGATAGTAGAAGACAATCACTGTAATTTTGTCAGTAAGAAATTATTGAATTTCAGATTACTCAAGCAGCATTCGGTGGCTCAGACAAGTAACATAGTGACAAATTCAAACTTAAGAGAGGATCGATGATGGCTTCTTTCAGTGGCAGTTAAAACTGTGTCCCTTGATACTTAGATTACACATAGCGTGTTGCTGTGATGTACAATGATTAGCCAGAACATTATGACCACCTATGTAATAGCCAGAATACCCTCATTTCGCACGAGTGGCTGATGAGCTCTGACGCCACGTTCAGTCACATCCCAAATGTATTTAATCGGGTACAGATCTGGTGAATTGTGGAAGAGCACATCAACTGGAGCTCGCCACTGTGTTCCTTGACCCACTCCATCACACTCCTGGCGTTGTGACATGGCGCATTATCTTGTTGAAAAATCGCACTGCCATCAGGAAACACGGTCGTCATGAAGGGATGTATGTTGTCTGTAATCAGTGCACGAGGCTCCTTGGCCATCAACATTCCATGCACAAGCTGCACTGGACCATTGGATGCCCAATCGAATGTTCCTCAGAGCGTAATCGTAATGGAGCCACCACCAGCTTATGTCTGTCCCACAGTACAGGTGTCAAGGAGCTGTTCTCTTGGAAGACAACAGATTCACGCCCTCCCATCGGCATGATGAAGAAGGTATCAGGTTTCATCAGACCACGCAACGCTCTGCCACTGCGCCAAAATCCAGTGCTGATGGTCATGTTCCCATTTCATTTGTAGTTGCCGATGTCGTGGTGTTAACATTGGCACATGCGTGGGGCGTCAGCTGCCGAGACCCATCGTTAGGCAACACCTGGTGTCCAAGAAAGCTGGAATAAACGTCGTGGTTCACGGTAGCCTGAATGACTGGGTCCAAGTCATGGTACGAAAAACGCTCCCTAAATATCACAGCAACACTTCTAACCTGAAATACATTCCTCCCACCCCCGACGCCCCACCCCACATACACACCGCTGGTTAAACATCTCATTAAGTTAGCGATGCATTTAACGATATGCAGCATTTGAAAACAGGCAGTATTTTGACTCATAGGGTCGCACTACACGTCTCCAATCAGTTACTACCCAGTTTCTTTAGCACATGGGAGACGGTGCAGCTGTAGTTTCTGCTGGGAGCATTGGGAGTTAGCGAGGTACTCCATTCCAGTTTCCTTTGCAAGCAGCTCCTTTCCTAGTATTCAAAAATGGCTCTGAGTACTATGGGACTCAACTGCTGAGGTCATTAGTCCCCTAGAACTTAGAACTAGTTAAACCTAACTAACCTAAGGACATCACAAACATCCATGCCCGAGGCAGGATTCGAACCTGCGACCGTAGCGTCCTAGTATTCGCTCGAAAATTGGTTGACACAGATATTTATTCACTGATTACAACAATTTCTGTCTGTTTTTGAACTGATTGACTGTCCGTTAGGATCTGCTTACGGCCACTGTTCCTCCGGCTTGTTACGTGGCTACGAATGATTCACCTTTTCTTGTAAATGCTTTGGACAGTCAGGCATCTTCATTCACAGTGCTGTCATGGAAACAAAAACGTCACACACCAGTGACTTACGTCATCGGTGTGGACAGCCATCTGGTACCTGTTCCACATTATCTTTACCGCTCTAAAGTAGTGTGTGTCATCTTTTATGCGCGTATCTAGTATTTTACCCAGTGAGCTTACTACCACCAATAGGTAACTGCGCGGCGGATGCGCCGTTCAACCAGCATCGTTGACTCAATACACACGGAGTTGTTAGTGTCTTCTATTATTAACTGTATACGTGGCGACGTCATTCACAGGATGATTACGGATAGCAACACAGAACTTCATGGATTAACATTGTCCCTTTCTGACACTGAAATATTGTTTGTGAAATTAAAATCCTAAATTCGAAGAAACAAATTTTTGCAGCAATTCGTTGTGACGACTATAGAGGACGAAGTCTGCCAGGCTCAGTACCATTCCTTCTTAATTCCACTGTCAATTTTACATGGTATGTTTACGTGTAAGTTAGCCTCACACCCTGGTAACTTTACTTCCACTTTGTGAAGTGGGAAAGAAAAATATTTACAGAGACTTGTTCTAAAAAGCCTAAAATATAAAGTTACATTTAAATACAGGATGCCCCAAGAGGAATGGCCAGTATTCATTGGTATGACAGGAGCAATCATTCCCCCCCCCCCCCCCACCCCCCAAGGGGCTCAAGGTTCTTCCATGTGGTTGTGCGTGGCTCTCATGCGGCCCCTAGCTACTGCAGCCCATTCTTTTTTCCTGGGCTGCATTCCCCTCCCCGTGCCCATCCCTCCCCATCCTCGCTGCCCCGTCGTTCCTCTCTCTCGGTGTTCTTTTTTATTTTGACCTGGGTATCTATCTAGTTTCCTGTTTCCTTACGGTTTTGTTCCCCTATCTTTTTTCTATCATCATTTTTGGCGTTTTGTCCCTCTTTGGGGTTTGACCTCCACTTCTGACTTTTCTGTCTGTAGTGTGAGCCATTTGGGGAAGAAGTCCCTCCCCAGCATCTATGGTATGGATTCGTCTCCTTCCTTTCTTCCCCTCCGTAGCCCCCCTCCACCCTACTGTGTCACCAGCACGTGGAGCCAGTCCATGTGGTGGGGCTGTTACTTACTCACCACGCTGAGCCCTCTGACAACACATGGATCACACTTAAGGTATTTGAGCTGTTGTCTCGCAATGTATGCCAAGGAATTGTTGCTTGTCATTCTGGAGCATCAGAACTCCCAGCAACAGCCGCCTTGCTGTAGCACCTGTGGAGAGAGCCCCAGATCGGAGTGGGTGGTATTAGGATGGATTCTTTGTATATGAAGCTTATCAAGCTCCAGAAATCTGGTCATTCTCCTGTGGCCATCTGTTCAAGTGGTAACGGATCATTGAATGATGCTTCTGGAGACCCTGTGGCCTCCGCTGGCTGCACCCTGGGAGGAGGGCCATGTTCGCCGCCTTGGAATGAAACACTTTCCCCAGTAACTCGTCTGTACTAGGTCGGATGGGGACACATTCACCGCCAGAAAGTGGCTATTTTTTGTGGAAAATATCGAAGATAAGTTTGACGAAATGTAATATCTCAGTAAGATGCTGTCGGTTTCCCTGTTGATAAAATCTGCTCCCGCCGCCCAGTCTGCAACTCTTCGTGCTTGGGATCATCTTGGCGACGTCTCGGAGTCTATTACATCTCACCAGTCTCTGAATATGGTCCAGAGAATCATTTTTCATCGGGACCACAACCTTCAAACTGATGAGGAACTCTGGGCTAATCTGGAACGACAGGGCGCTTATTTTATTCGATTGTGCAGAAAGGTCGTAAGGACAACTGCACTAATGCTGGCCCCGTCATTTGGCTCTCAAGAGAGATACCCTCTCAGGGAAAGTCAAGGCTGTGTGTTGTCAATGTGACGTGAACCCGTATGTCTCGACACCCATGAGGTGTTTGCAGTTCAGGCACGTCTGTCCGATGTACGGCGGGCCCTCTGGATGACCATCCCTTGATTGGAGTCCTTGTGTTCCACCACCTGTGTGTGTATTTTGTCATGATCGTCAGTCTCCACGTTCAACCAGAGTACACAGCTCACAAGAACAAAAAGAAGACACAAAGTAAAAGTCCCTTTATCGTCTATCTTACACTGATGCTTGTCAAAAATATGACGACTCCACCCAGTGTTGATGAACTCTACTTCAGCCATTGTTACATTCTTTCAATCTCCTCCCTCTTCCTTATCCCTGACCCATCCCCATCCCCCTCTCCTCTCCCCCTCCCCTCTCCCTCTCCCCCACCCCTGCTGTTCCCACACCCTCCCCTTAAGGTGCCGCTACTGTCCCAGGCCGAAGAAGTGACGCCTTTTATCAGGGTCCGGCAGTTATGGGGCTCCCTCCTGGGACCCATCTCCCTGCCGTGTATCAGGCCGGAGGCCTACTACCACAACTCGGCCATGGGACACACAGTCTGTGCACCCTGAGGTCTCCTGCTCTCCTTTGATTCTGGATATTGCAGAAGTCTGCTCTTTCTCTGTGCCCTCTCCTGCTCAACCTACGAAAGAGAAGAAGAAACGTAAGTCCCAGGACAACACTGCCTCGGTGTCCCCAGAGGTGCCATCTCCCCCTTGCAGCCGGAGTCTGACATCTCATTTATGGATGTCACCCCGTCAGCATTGGTGACAGATGGTGACCCAATACCATGATTTGCTCTAACCCATTGGCCCCAATTTCGATAGGCGCTGTATGATTATTCAGTGGAAATGAAATGGATATTTCCTTCACCTCCCAGAGTTGCAATACCTTACTGTCTTTTACTTGGCGGCTTGTGTCGTTCTCCAGGAATATCATTTTACTGATGGTCACGCAGCGACCATTCGTGGGGGTTCTGTGCTTTCTGTTGGAACCACATCGGCCCTCTGACGGCTCCCGGTGGCGTCTGCATATTGGTCCGTATGGATATTGTTAGTACCTGGATTCCAATTTCAACCATATTATACCCGGGCCGATGAAACATGTCACTTCAAGGTCACTCCCCAAGCGCCGTAAAGTTGGCAATATAACTGACAAATATGAGAGGAACGCGAGGTGCTGCGTCTTCTGAACCAATAACAGCATCGAACAATAGCCGGAACCGGCGTCGACGCTACGACGTTGCCGGCTTCCTTGTAAACACTGTGTGTTAGTGCGCGACCGCCTGCATTTGTGTTGTGTTGTGTTACCGCCTCGACTGCAGAGTCTGTTTGTTAAACAGTGTCACCAAAACGATGTAATTCACCAAGCGACAGTCCGTTGCGCCGTGGAGTGCCATTAAATAGTCAGGGTTTGGATTTGCTACGGGGGAGTTTTACGAGCAAGAAAAAGAATTTGTTTCTGTTCATGGACATGCGTGGATTTCTGCCAATAAAGTCTTACAGCTTACCTCGAAAACTGTAGGACTCAAAGAACAGTTATAAGGAAAAAAAATGGTTCAAATGGCTCTGAGCACTATGGGACTCAACTGCTGAGGTCATTAGTCCCCTAGAACTTAGAACTATTTAAACCTAACTAACCTAAGGACATCACACACATCCATGCCCGAGGCAGGATTCGAACCTGCGACCGTAGCGGTCTCGCGGTTCCAGACTGCAGCGCCAGAACCGCGCGGCCACTTGGGCCGCCTATAAGGAAAGGGGTGCTACTTCAAGACTCACTATACCCTACGTTAAACAGTATGGAACAAAGCCACTGTGGAATAAACAATGTGTTTTTAAGTACTCCTGGAAAGAAAAAGAAAAAAAGAAGCCTCGTCCTGTTACAGGTATTGATTATTTCCAAACCGATGCAATTCGTTGGCACATACTGTAGAGGGAAAGAATACCCCACAATAGCGAAGTTGCTAATTTCTTGAAAAGAAAGTGAACTTTTCTCAGGGGGGGAAAGTCACTTAAGATGATATTCTGTTGAGCTGTCCTACTCTGGCTGCCCTGCGACGATATCGTCGGTTACTGGACTCGTTACCGTTAATTTTAGCAGACAACGCGTCATCGGCTGATTCAGTTTTATGTTTTATGCCTGAGGAGGGGGGGTTTTATCCCTCTAAGTCTTACCGCATGTCGTTTGTCCCTCTGTGTCCCCCACCCTAGTGCTTAGAGGCTGGAGGTTTTATTGTGTTGCAGAGTGGCTCGCTTATCCTTTTTATTCTAGTGATCAGCCAGCCACAGTCATCTGCTCTCTTGTTTTAATCCCTTCTGCGTGTTTCTTGCATCTCTCCCTGGATTTCTTGTCCTGTTTTGTTCATTGTAGTTTTTGTTGCTCTTTCATCGTTCTTGTGGTTTTTCCCTTTTCTCCCAGTTTTGTGCTGTGAGTGTCGTTTGTTCTCTTCTTTCTCTTGTGTAATTATTTTAATAGCAATAAGGGACCGATGACCTAGCAGTTTGGCCCCTTCTCCCCTCGTTAAACAAGCTAACCAACCAGCCTAACATGGTATTAAAAGTATATGGACTTCCGTTTTGAAAAGTTAAATGTTATTTGAAAAAGCTCACATCGTTGCAGCTCGTAGCATTTTCTTACACAAAATTGTGGGAAAGAACATACACTCGGTCATGTGGTTCGACGAAACATGGGTCAACGCTGGAGAATCAGTTGATAATTGCTGGACAGACGATACTCCGAATAGCAGCGGTCATTAGCCAACAGGAAGAGGATCCCGATTTATTGTGGTCCATGCAGGATCTTCGGACGGCTTTGTACCTGAAGGACTCTTAGATCGAGAAAAACTGATAACTACCATGAGGATATGGAACAATTCGGTTTCTACAGTGCTTTAAAAATTTGTTGCTCCAGTTTAGTGTTCCGACAGTGTTTGTGATGGACAATGCAGCATACCATTCCGTGATTTTAGTAAAAACTCCCACCACTAGTGACTGTAAAGAAACTATGGAACAGTGGTTGTAGGCGAGAGACATTGCTGCAAACATGAGTATGACAAAGCTGCTGTTACACTCAGTCGTAAAACAAAATAAGCCTGTGACACCTAAATACGTTGCAGATGAAATTGCGAGCGAACAGGGTCACTTGGTAATTAGGCTACCGCCTTATTACTGCCGTTTTAATCCAATTGAATTGGTTTGGAGTGAAGTCAAGGCTTACATTAAAAGTAACAAGACTTTTACTATAACAGAAGTGGAAAGACTGCTACGTGAAGGACTTACTACTGTAGACGCTGCCTCATGGGGGAAGAAAGTAGACCATGTTGATTAACTCAAAAGAGAAGCACAGACTATAGACGGGATTATAAATGAAAACGAACAGTTACTGACTTCTCTTACTGATGGTTATGAAGACAACGGTTTTGGCGCTGATACCGATGATGGTGAAAAAGAACTCGATGGAATTGCGCCATTGTCATCGTAAATTGAAGAGTGTAAATGTAACAGAATTAATTCTTTCTCTCTGCAATCGAGTAGGCCATGCGTGTTTCCTGACAGGCCACCTACATCTGCTGCCCTAACTGCACTCCTTCAGCAGCTTCCCCTCCCTTCCTCCCTCCTTAGGTATTTTAATACCCATTACCCTTTGTGGGGCAGTGTTTTTTAATCTATTTGGGGGCTCCTCGTTGACAAATACCTTGTAAGTCATGACCTGTGACTTCTTAATGATGATTCTCCTACTCACTTCAGTGCTGCATATGGAACTTCCTCTATCATTGATCTTTTGTTCTTTTCCCCTTCCTTCCTCTGGTCGCCACACGATGACCTCTGTGATAGTGACCACTTCCTATTGATTCCCTCATTCCCTTCCCATATCCTGAATAATGTTTCTCCGCTGGGCTTTCCATCATGCTGATGGGCCTCTACATACTTTGCAGGTCGTGTTTCCACCTTCTTTGTTAGATTGTATTGACGAAGTCGTCCGTGATCTGTTCGATAAGATATTTCACGCTGCCGGCATCGCCGTTGTCCGCTTGAGAGTCCCTGTTCACCGTCGGCCAATTCTGTGGTGGAGCACAGCAATTGGCACCGTCATGCGTGATTGTTGTCCCGCCTTGCAACATCTTCAGCGACACCCAGCCTCGACTGGTCTTACTACGTTCAAACGTCTTCGCGCCAAAGTCCTTTACTTAGTCAAACAGAACAAACGGGTGAATTGGGAATGCTTTGTTTCCTCTCTAGTTCTTCTGTTCCTTCATCACGGGTGTGTACTACACTTCGCACCTTCGCGCCATTAAGGAGATTCTCCCCATATGGCATTCTTCCTTCTGCTCTCTTGGCGCGAATCTACCATGCATTGGTATCTTCGTATTGGCCATACTAGGTTGAGCCATGGTTCTTCTACTCCACAATTGACCCCCCCCCCCCTTATAGTTATGGGGCTCTGTTCACGGTGATCCATATTTTGCTGGACTGCCGCCGCCTTCCGGCCCTTCGCACTATATATGCCCTTCTACCTTCCTCGTCGCGGATGTTAGGGGACGACCCTCGCATGGTTACGTCTGTCTTCAGTTTTATTCGTGAAAGTGGTTTACACTCTCAGATGTAAGTCCTTGAATTTTGCTTTGGCATTTGAGTCCCTCAGTTTGTGTAGGGGCTGGTTATAGAGGCCTTGCCCTTGCCTTACACTCTGGCCACGTTCTCCCCGCCTTTTCCCTTTATTTTGTCTGATCTGTGGTGCCGTTTAGTTTCCCCTTATGTCTTCTTCCCTTGGTGCTTTCCCATTTGTATCGTGATAATGGTATGATTTGGTTGTCAGGACGGGTCGGTGGCAGTGCTGGCGTCCCTACGCGTGTAACGTTTCTGGGGCACCTCTGCTCCCCCCGTTCCCACCCACCCCGCTATTGATGTATCCTCTTCCTGATGTCCGTTTTCCCTCTTTGTAGCGAAGATGGAGAAGTGCTCACTTCTCTTCAGTTATGTATATATCTCTTCTGCTGAAAAAATGTTCATATTTCTTAAGGTATGCGTTTTAGAGCCCATGTTTAATAGATCTTTGTGCTTCGAATGATTGTTGCTGACGTATCCCTGAAATTAACGAGTACTCCCAGGACACCCTGTAGAGCGATAATTGTGTACAACATACCAAAGTGGTGTGGAGAAAGTTGAGACGAACAACTCGATACAGGGCACTGATGGTCCGTTAAGCCAGGAAACTACCATACATTGGCCTACGAAAACAACCTAACCTATACAGCATCGTCGTCGCGCGACTCGCTCTCCGGGCACAAACTATTGGTCCAAGAAAAAAATGAGTAGGACAATTTTTGTAGGAAATTCCATGTAGTTCAGTTTTTTACTGGGATACGTTTTCGCTACAGGCCGCGTTTTTCGAGTTATTCAAGAGAAAAATACGAAAGTGACATTCAAACTTAGCCCATCTCCCAACTCACCTCCAGGGGTCAGGATTTCTAGTATGTTTTTCATGGCACTCCCTCCTACCACTGTACAAAAATCTGCACTAAATGAATTATTTCCCATATTCGACCCGTTTGGGTTTTCGTTGACTGAGCTATTATGCCACCGGCTTGATCGTGCACTTACAAATTGTAAAATTGAGATTTATGTCAATTTTACCTCTTAAATTCGTAAATTTTATCAATATAAATCAACAACTAAATAGTTTTGTTTATGTGGGGTTCCTACTACGAAACTACTTCGAATGTGATGGACGATGTGGACTCAGAACGACAGTGTGGCAATAAGAGCAGGTACAGGCTATTCCAAAAGGATTAGGTCACGAGAAGTTCATAGGGTTGTTCGACTGGCTCCAACGAACAGACGTTTGACAACACATGATATTCGGGCAGAGTTTACAGACATTGTCACTATGAGCCCTCTTGAACATATTGCAGGAAGATGGGTTGAGATCTAAAGTGGCGTCGTTCGCGCTGACACCACACTATAGACGACAGACATGCGTGGTGTGGAACCAGACTGAAACAATGAATGGCATTCTGTGGCGTTTAGCGATGAGCCTTGCTTCTTTTGGTGACGGTCATATGGACGCCAGTGTGTCCATAGATGATCTGATAAACTCAAAAGAAATAACAGTGCTAGAAACTCATCTCTTTGCTATTTTTGGAATCAAGATGTGGGCAGCCATTTGTAAATGCCAAAGGGTGATTGAATGCGGCAAACACGGTACACCCGGCTGTCATATCCTCCATCCTTCGAGTACCAAATAGCACATTCCATCAGGATAATGCAAGACTCGACAATTGCAGTTCTTAATCAACGCCTTGAACGCGTATATGGATCGTTGACATGCCTGACTGATCCCCTTTATTTTTCACTAGAGAGTTTATCTGGGTTGCAATGGGAAGTCGTGTACTTCCCTAACAGTCTGCAGTTGGCAAATAAGTTTTTGAGGACGACATTCGAAGGCTGTCCGCCTCCAAGCCACAGCGAATACAAGAGCGTATTCGTGCGTGCGTAGCATACTTGACGTGGTTGTAAACATTAGATCCAAGTTGAATGGGATTTAAATCATTTAATGTCGTTGTGTAATTAATATAACCGCAAAAGTTGACAAAAATAACGGAATGATGCTTCATTGTTTAGTACTTCCCATTTCTAACAAAGTAGTACTTTGGTATGTAAGTTCGAGGGTGCCTGGTTGTTCAAACAGTGATACCTATTGTATTTTTGTTAACTTCACATACCACCAGCAATGGTTTTGTTTCACATTGTTGTATTTTTAGCACAAGTATCACTACTAACTGAAGCAGTTAAAGTTTGGGCGTGCTACTTTTTACAGCGTGTGCCATTTGTACTACCTCGAGAACGCAGTTTCGTCACGGCACATTGGCACTGCATTCGTTAGCGAACATGTCGCTCCAGGCTCTGGATGGGAAACGTCCATTCATTATTCGTACTCGCTCCCGGCGTTTGTTCCCGCAGGATGCATTTGCATAACGAAATTACGCCCGGGCTCGTCCCACTGTGCCACAGAAAGGACCCTTGTCGTCACCCTTTACCACCCTTACTTCAAAACCGTTGAAACATTACACGAAATTTGTAGACTGCTAACAATTTCCCTGATAGAAAATAGAATTTACACATTGCTGTAAATAGAAGGAAAGTAATCTAGTTTCCTTTCCTCTGTTTACAAGCTCACAGTTATATTAACAAACCCGCGACGTCTGTATTTCTAAGGAATAACCACCATGGAGAAGTTAAAATGGTTCAAATGGCTCTGAGCACTATGGGACTTAACTTCTGAGGTCATCAGTCCCCTAGAACTTAGAACTACTTAAACCTAGCTAACCTAAGGACATCACACACATCCATGCCCGAGGCAGGATTCGAATCTGCGACCGTAGCAGTCGCGCGGTTCCGGACTGCGCGCCTAGAACCGCTAGACCACCGCGGCCGGCACCATCGAGAAGTGCAAAGTAAGTCTTACTACATGTATCAACAAATAAGTTATTTTATTCTGTACTTAAAAACAATTTAACTACTTTGCGTGTTAGTGATAGTAAATTTTTATTGAGAGTGATACCCAGTCGCATTGTTCACAAAATACGGCTATTTCTCACATGTAGTAGCAGTGACGCGTCATATCATGGGCTCTGAAACGCAGCAGGCAGGGTATACTGGCATGTTTGAAGCATTCGCCACATAAATTCGGTTGATATATTCTATTTTTTTCGTCACTTAATAGTCCATAAATTTTAAACCCTCTAAAGCGCAGTTTGTCAGAACTTTGGTTGGTTGGTTTCGGGGGAAGAGACCAGACAGCGAGGTCATTGGTCTCATCGGATTAGGGACGGATGGGGAAGGAAGTCGGCCGTGCCCTTTGAAAGGAACCATCCCGGAATTTGCCGGGAGCGATTTAGGGAAATCACGGAAAACCTAAATCAGGATGGCCGAACGCGAGATTGTACCGTCGTCCTCTCGAATGCGAGTCCAGTGTGCTAACCCCTGCGCCACCTCGCTCGCTATCAGAACTTTGCACCACAGTTTTGTAGCCCGAATTCTTATGATTACATGAATGTATTTTGGTTTATTCAAAGTGTTGTTTTAGAAAAGACGCAAGATATAGTAAATTATTTATACATAAATTGAGATCGTGGCTTTTAAGTACACTAGCTTTTTATAGATGGTTATCATGAAGTCTCCCCCCTGAACTGGAACGATCACGTAGACAATATTGTGAGGAAAGCCAACGAAAGTCTGCGTTTTACTGGCAGAACACTTGGGAGATGTGCTGCGCCCCGAAGAAGTTCGGCACGAGCTGTAAATTTTAGAAAATTATTTGTAGCCACGGCCTGGCAGTAGAAGCCAGCTCGCGCGATGTGCTACTCAAGTAAGCCATTGGACGTTATTGTTGACATTACATAAAATATTCCGGTCAGACGAGGTTGCTACACTGCTCACGGTCGAAACGCATAGGACCGCGAACGCTGCAACACAGAATGACCAAGGTGAAGTAACGTTTTGTAAATCAGAGGACTTGCATGCTACCGGGAAACTGACATCTTGCAAATTTAGTCCGGCCGAGCAACTCGTGCTCGGGTCGGAGCAAGCTTGGAAAAGCTGACAAGACAAGTAAATAACAAACCTACACAAGCCTCATGAACAGGAGGTCACAAATTTAGCTACAAGGGTATAAACAATTCAGTGTAGAGGCCCAAAGGCTTAAGTCGTGCCGCCATTCTGTCTGCGTCTTGAACCGGTGAGAATGACAGCTTTCGAGTTTCAGAGAAACCACGGCTACCATTGAGTGAAGAAGAGTGGCTGGTAACCTGTCCGCCGATAAACTCATCTCCGGCAAGAGGAGCGCCATACCTGTGGCGTGGCGGCTGCTATACTATGCGAAACCTCGCCAATGCATAGCTGATGTTCGTCCAGCATCTGCCTCTGAAGGACTCCGGCCGACGGACTGCAAGCTGTCTACGATCTGGCTGCGGGAGGCACGCTATCACGGTCTCCCAGCCACCTAGAAGTCATCGTCCACCGTTTTGTTCTGCTCCTTAGGAGCGATCGGAGTGCTGTTGCTCGCCATATAGACATCTAGTATCGACTATCGCACTTGACTACACAACACGGGGACAAAGAGTACGCGCGGGGGTGACTAGCTGACGCAACTCCAGATTGCCTGCAAGGGCTGCACTCGTCGAAGGGCTGCTTGCTGCCCACACGGCGCCGCGGCAATGGACCGCGACCCGTGACAACAGCAACACCGGCGTGAACGGGGCGTTAGCGCATTCTGCAGTCGGTTGCGTTTGCCCATACACAGCGTGGCCCCGAGGCGGGCCGGAGTGCTATATAAGACTGCTTGAATAAACAGCTGTCAGTACTATCACAGTTTCACTGATCGCCCCTGCGTCCATTTGTCATCACCTCCTCTACTTCTCTCGCACATCCTTGCGCATAGCGGCCCGGAATAGGCAAAGTCCTTTGCAGATGCAACAGATCTACGAAGGCGGTAGCCTACACTATGCCTGTCCGTCCTGTTCTGGGGTAATACTTCACGATACGAGATTCGTATCAGATAGGTTTGACGAGGACAGTGAAAAGATTCAAAGGAGGACAGCTCGTTTTGTATTATCGCGAAATAAGGGCGTGGTGATGGGGGAGAGAGTCACAGATGGCATACGCGAGTTAGGGTGGCAATCATTAAAAGAAGGGCGTTTTTCACAACAGCGAGATCTTTCCTAGAAATTTCATTCACCAACTTTTTACTCTAAATGCGAAAATACACTCCTGGAAATTGAAATAAGAACACCGTGAATTCATTGTCCCAGGAAGGGGAAACTTTATTGACACATTCCTGGGGTCAGATACATCACATGATCACACTGACAGAACCACAGGCACACAGACACAGGCAACAGAGCATGCACAATGTCGGCACTAGTACAGTGTATATCCACCTTTCGCAGCAATGCAGGCTGCTATTCTCCCATGGAGACGATCGTAGAGATGCTGGATGTAGTCCTGTGGAACGGCTTGCCATGCCATTTCCACCTGGCGCCTCAGTTGGACCAGCGTTCGTGCTGGACGTGCAGACCGCGTGAGACGACGCTTCATCCAGTCCCAAACATGCTCAATGGGGGACAGATCCGGAGATCTTGCTGGCCAGGGTAGTTGACTTACACCTTCTAGAGCACGTTGGGTGGCACGGGATACATGCGGACGTGCATTGTCCTGTTGGAACAGCAAGTTCCCTTGCCGGTCTAGGAATGGTAGAACGATGGGTTCGATGACGGTTTGGATGTACCGTGCACTATTCAGTGTCCCCTCGACGATCACCAGTGGTGTACGGCCAGTGTAGGAGATCGCTCCCCACACCATGATGCCGGGTGTTGGCCCTGTGTGCCTCGGTCGTATGCAGTCCTGATTGTGGCGCTCACCTGCACGGCGCCAAACACGAATACGACCATCATTGGCACCAAGGCAGAAGCGACTCTCATCGCTGAAGACGACACGTCTCCATTCGTCCCTCCATTCACGCCTGTCGCGACACCACTGGAGGCGGGCTGCACGATGTTGGGGTGTGAGCGGAAGACGGCCTAACGGTGTGCGGGACCGTAGCCCAGCTTCATGGAGACGGTTGCGAATGGTCCTCGCCGATACCCCAGGAGCAACAGTGTCCTTAATTTGCTGGGAAGTGGCGGTGCGGTCCCTTACGGCACTGCGTAGGATCCTACGGTCTTGGCGTGCATCCGTGCGTCACTGCGGTCCGGTCCCAGGTCGACGGGCACGTGCACCTTCCGCCGACCACTGGCGACAACGTCGATGTACTGTGGAGACCTCACGCCCCACGTGTTGAGCAATTCGGCGGTACGTCCACCCGGCCTCCCGCATGCCCACTATACGCCCTCGCTCAAAGTCCGTCAACTGCACATACGGTTCACGTCCACGCTGTCGCGGCATGCTACCAGTGTTAAAGACTGCGATGGAGCTCCGTATGCCACGGCAAACTGGCTGACACTGACGGCGGCGGTGCACAAATGCTGCGCAGCTAGCTCCATTCGACGGCCAACACCGCGGTTCCTGGTGTGTCCGCTGTGCCGTGCGTGTGATCATTGCTTGTACAGCCCTCTCGCAGTGTCCGGAGCAAGTATGGTGGGTCTGACACACCGGTGTCAATGTGTTCTTTTTTCCATTTCCAGGAGTGTATTTTGTTATCGTCCACCTACATAGGGAGAAATGATCATCGAATAAGAGAGCTTGCATGGAAAGATTTAAGTTTTCATTTTTTTCCCCCCGCTTTTCGTGAGTGAAACAGGCGATGAACCCTCCGCCAGGCACTTAATTGTTAACTATAGCGTCGTCATGTAGATGTAGAAGGTACAGCTCGCCTGTGAGGTGCTGGAGGTAGGTGTTTTCGATGATAATAGATATTTTGCAAAAAGTAGATATTTCAGCATCGACACTGAAGTCTTCAAAACATTGTAAGATCAATGTTAAAGATAGAATATTGACCTGCGACGCTGGTAAACAGCCATGGTAACTGTTAACACTCTAAATAGTTTTTTTCGTCATTTCAACCCGCCTTTTTTCTGAACAAGTCTCGTAACAACATCAAGGCAATGGTTAAAGGGATAGAATCAACATTAGGCAGGGAGTCATAAATCGTGTTCTGACAACATACTCAATTTGGTTGCAGAAAAAAAGAAGAAAAATCTGCTGCAAACACTGACAAACTGTCAGAGTTCTTCTGAGGTTTAACAAGAGTAGTAGCAGGTTATGTGCTAAGAAAAGAATCGGATTTCAAAATGATTCATGAAGTATTCACTAGATGGAATTCAACGTTCTGTATGACTGAGAGCTTTATGCAGCTGCATCCAGTGATTAAAAATACCTGCTAAGAGCAGCAGACACTGAAAATCTGCTAGATGGCTGAGGCATGCTACCTACTATACTAAGGAGTACTTCTGAAATTTTCGTAGAAAAATACGTTGGAAGTAGTAAAGCGATAAATTTAACAACTAGTATGTTTAGTATGCAATTATCTTGAATGTAACCACTACAGACTATTGGCGAGAATATGAAGAGTAATATCATAATAGAAATTAAAAGGCACTTACTGCCAACTAAACATTTTAAGCTATTAGTCGAACCAAGTGTTTCATCCGTGATTAAAGAACGCACACTTTCAAGGTGCTTTAGGATGTTAGAAAGCCATCAAAACCATCAAGGATTTTGCTTACATCTGTAGAAACAACTGTCACTGAAAATGATCAACACGTTGACACAATTCGGGAAAAGAGAAACTAAACTTGATTTAGCGAGAGCAGACTTAGTGAAGTGTTGCGCTTCATGACAAAAGAAAAACGTCCAGTATATAACAAGTTTGTTGGACAAAAAATTCTTCTTCGACCGTATGGAAATAAAGGCCAAGAGTACATTAACAAGAGTAATACAGTAGGTACAAAGTAACTGCGGATCGCAACAAGGTCAGGCTGGCACTAAGCGCTGAGGCCAGTGATCGGAAACTAAGTACACAGAGAAAACGCCTAAAGTCAAGTTGGGAAATGAGCACTCGCTGGACGTGAAGGTCGGTAGTGATCACTTGCTGGATACTAAGTTTGTGGCCTGTAAGTCTGAATCCGAGGATGACTGTTCGGTTTTAGGCTCAATAAGATAGCACTTGAAATTTAAGGCCAAAGGCCAGATCGTCCAATCCAGAATAACGTGACTAATGATAAACACACTGTGCTGCCGCAGAATCTAACGTCCCTGGATATCGTCTGGCGTGAGAGTCAAGAAGAAGAAGAAGAAGAAGAAGAAGAAGAAGCGACAATGAATTCTGATAGCGGTGTTTGTCCCTAACGATGGAGCTCGAGAGCAGCTCTATTTGATAGCGTAGTTCTCACCTGGACCAGAAGAGGCTCCCAGAACCTAAAAGAATTACACTGTCCTGTTGCTGGCTTATATGGCTACCTGCAGCAGAATATTGTTGCAACTATATCTCTGTGACGAGGCATATGAATGCGACCAGGTTCTGGGTTTATGCCGCCCTCTGCAGGTGCTGGATTCGCCTCCTGGTGGCTGTTCTTGATGTCATCGTGTGGTTCTTGCGATATGGAGGCGTGCAGGAGTAGTGGTGGCTGCTCGTGTGATAGAACTGCCCGAAGGTTTGCCAGTATATTAGGCGAGAGCCTCTGACATTGCAACCCCCCCCCCTCCCCCTCCCTCCTAGGAACGGGATTCCAGGTTGCAGCCAGTCTCGGTGTCTCCGTCGTGACGCTGGGTCATGGGCGAGGTGCAATATACATCATCCACATCCATGGGGAATGTCTCTGGTGCTACGGTCGTGGAAGCTTGGAGGCGGCCCCGGAGGTCGATCAGTGTATCCTGGGCGACTGCCCCGTCCTCAGTCGCCAGGTCCTGTAAGTGAAACGACTCTGGAACAGAAAGTGGAGTAAGGCCTCCCACATAAACAGAGCCAGTTAATACGCTTCCGGCAGGTTATCCTGTTGACAATGGTGATCTCCACCAAAGCTTGACCAGGGACTTGGGAAACGGTGGCAGAAAGCCATTATCATCTGTGAGAGAACGTAAGAGCCTACACAGGGTCGCTAAAGGGAAAACGATGCTGCTGAGGGTACAGAGAACACTCGAGGGCAGCACGAGCATGGAGCAGAGAGAGCTGAGACCAGTGGGTCCTTCCATGCAGCTTCTCTGCTGTGCAGGAGCCATGCTGGGGCATGGCTTGAGAAGAGACCAGGAATAACGGGAGAACCTTCTCCAAGGAATGGTGCTTGTGGAGTTCGATCATTTGGTTTTTGAAGGAATGTTTCTGCCATGCTGTTAGAAGCAGGGTGGAAAGGCACCATGTGGAGCTGATGAACGCCATTGCGTTCACAAAATAGCGTGAGGGTAGCAGAGGTAAACAGAGGGCCATAGTCAGAAACAGTCGTTGTGGGAAGTTCTTCAATGGAAAATATATGCATTAAACTCATAGTGCCATCAGCGGATGTATTTGACTTTTGTGAAATATAAGGAAAATCTTTGCTGCATCAGCCACAAAAAGCCAGTAGGAGCCAGGGTAAGGTCAGGCAAAATAGATATGTAAGTGAGAGTAAGGTTCAGAAGTGTCAGCCCAAGGATCGTAGCGGCGAAGGTGCTGCTTGTTTACTTTTGTATACATGACAGGAGGAGATCAAGAACGTTCCACCATGCAAGATGTTTAGTCAAAATGACACCCCAACGTCCTGCATGTAGTAAGTGTAGTGTGTGATCCTTGCTGGTGTGATGGGCGATAAGCTAGGCATCGAGTGGCAGACAAGCAGAGACTTCAACCATCATGATGTCTAGATAAAAGCACACCACTGGATCCTCATCGAACTCAGGGTCATCAGCCAGAGTTAGTAGGACAGCTGGTCTGCGTTTGTGTGTTGCTGTGAGGTGTGGTACCTAATATATAACTAGGTCAAAAAAGGGGCCCAATGTTCAAAGTACTGTCCAGCGCAGGTGGGAATAGTTATTGTTGCACTGAGAAATGACAGAAGGGATTTTTGATCTGTCGAGAGTGTGAACCGGTGGCCATAGATATAATTATGAAATTTATTTGCACTGAAGATAATTGCCAAGGCCTTCCTCAGTTTGACTACAGTTGCACTGTGGTATACATAGCGTCTTGGACACAAATGCAATCGCCCGTTCGACGCCATTGATGACACGACAGAGAACAGCGTACAGCCCATAACCGAAATTACCAAAGCCATCCTCAAAGGCTAGGGAGAGTTGTAAGCCATTAAGCATGTAGGGCGGAGGAACAGCTGTTTGAGGCTCAGGGGTGTCCTGTCACATAAAGGTGTCTATTCCCACTCGACATTCTTTCGCAGTAATTGAAGTAGCTCCACGACATTGGCTGTATGTGGGATGAAACGTCTGTAGTAATTTGACTGAGGACAGACTTCAACTGGGCCGTGTACATAGGAGGGGGTAAGCATTGAATGGTACCGATGTACTCTGGCATAGCCTATGTGCCTAATGCCATGAACACGTATCCTAAGTATGTGACTTTGGAGACGAAAGACGTACATTTGTCCTTGTGACATTAGAGTTCTGTCCCTTGGAGCACTGTGAAAGGCGCCTCCAGGGTGTCCACTAGCTCCTTGGCATCCTTGCCAACGACGAGTATGTCGATGAGATAGTTAACAATGTTGGGTAGTGGTTGCATTAGATGCTCCAGATACCTTTGAAAGAAGGTGGGGGCACTGCTAATGCCACAAGGAAGTCGATTATTTTGGAACAATCCAAAATGGTGTTAATGACGAGAATATGTTTCAAAACCTCGTCCAGAGGACGTTGACAATAAGCGTCTTTGATGCCGATTTTGGAGGAAAATTTTGCCCCTGCCAAATGGACCAACAAGTTTTTCACCTTAGGAACTGGGTACACATCCACTGTGGATTGTGCATTGACTGTCAGCTTGAGAACACCGCAAATTCGCAGCACTCCATGGGGTTTTCCAACCAAGACCATTGAAGTGGTCCATTGATTGTTGGAAAGAGGGTTGAAATGCCTGCATCTTGAAGATGGTACAATTCATCTCACAGTTCTCTTTCAGAATGAATGGGACACTGCATGCTTTGCAGAAACAAAGATGAGCTTTAGGCAGAAGGTCAGTATTGGCTTCGAAGTTTCAAACTCCAGAATTGAGGGATAAAAAACGGACATAAATTTTCCAGCAACCGTGTAACACATCAATACCTGAATACTGGATGGCAGGTTCCACATCGGGAATCTCAAGCGCCAGGTCAGTGGATGGGTCTAGCCCATGAATTTTGATATTATATGGTTCATCTGCCACCAAGTTATGTTTCTAAATGGTGTGAGAGCGATAAGATTGTAGCTAGCCTAAAAGTGTCCTTTGATCTGGATGTTGTCATGTACGAGGGCAGTTCAATAAGTAATGCAACACATTTTTTTTCTGAAACAGGGGTTGTTTTATTCAGCATTGAAATACACCAGGTTATTCCCCAATCTTTTAGCTACACTACCCTATTTTTCAACGTAATCTCCATTCAATACTACGGCCTTACGCCACCTTGAAATGAGGGCCTGTATGCCTGCACGGTACCATTCCACTGGTCGATGTCGGAGCCAACGTCGTACTGCATCAATAACTTCATCATCCGCGTAGTGCCTCCCACGGATTGCGTCCTTCCGACGGTGCGAGATCGGGGCTGTAGGGTGCATGAGGAAGAACAGTCCACTGAAGTTTTGTGAGCTCCTCTCGGGTGCGAAGACTTGTGTGAGGTCTTGCGTTGTCATGAAGAAGGAGAAGTTCGTTCAGATTTTTGTGCCTACGAACACGCTGAAGTCGTTTCTTCAATTTCTTAAGAGTAGCACAATACACTTCAGAGTTGATCGTTTGACCATGGGGAAGGACATCGAACAGAATAACCCCTTCAGCGTCCCAGAAGACTGTAACCATGACTTTACCGGCTGAGGGTATGGCTTTAAACTTTTTCTTGGTAGGGGAGTGGGTGTGGCGCCACTCCATTGATTGCCGTTTTGTTTCAGGTTGGAAGTGATTAACCCATGTTTCATCGCCTGTAACAATCTTTGACAAGAAATTGTCACCCTCAGCCACATGACGAGCAAGCAATTCCGCACAGATGGTTCTCCTTTGCTCTTTATGGTGTTCGGTTAGACAACGAGGGACCCAGCGGGAACAAACCTTTGAATATCCCAACTGGTGAACAATTGTGACAGCACTACCAACAGAGATGTCAAGTTGAGCACTGAGTTGTTTGATGGTGATCCGTCGATCATCTCGAACGAGTGTGTTCGCACGCTCCGCCATTGCATAGTCACAGCTGTGCACGGCCGGCCCGCACGCGGGAGATCAGACAGTCTTGCTTGACCTTGCGGCGATGATGACACACGCTTTGCCCAACGACTCACCGTGCTTTCGTCCACTGCCAGATCACTGTAGACATTCTGCAAGCGCCTATGAATATCTGAGATGCCCTGGTTTCCGCCAAAAGAAACTCGATCACTGCCCGTTGTTTGCAACGCACATCCGTTACAGACGCCATTTTAACAGCTCCGTACAGCGCTGCCACCTGTCGGGAGTCAATGAAACTATACGAGACGAAGCGGGAATGTTTGAAAAGATTCCACAAGAAATTTCCGGTTTTTTCAACCAAAATTGGCCGAGAAAAAAAATGTGTTGCATTACTTATTGAACTGCCCTCGTATCATGTCATCAGCTCTGTAGAGGTAGATTAAATTGCCAAAGGGAAGGTGACCCCAAATTGGAGCATGTACCCCAGTCGATAATGGTAGCTGAGAACATAGTGTCCATATGAAGAGTGACAGTGTGTCCATTGAGGTGGAGGGAAACCTGCAAGGAACCGGTGGCAGAGGCAACAAAGCACAGCAGAAACTCTCGTTAGAGTAGGATTGCACTCACCATCTGTTCTGTAATCGGCATTGTCCTATGTATTAAAGTCCACTGCCATTTCGTGAGCCGACTGGCAGCTCTCCGCTCGATGTCCCATCTTGCCAGTTGCTAGACATTGCCTTCCTGTACCAGCACTGTTGCCACTGATGGTATGTGAAACATTGGCTTCAGAAAGGAAGTTCGCTTTATGCGCCAGCCGCAGGGATAATCGGCGGGGACCTGACGCGGCGCCTCCCCAAGGTTCTGCTTCCGTGGCTTTGCAGTTTGGTCGAGAAAACAGGCGGCGGTTTTTACACAGCTGCCGTCGATCAGAGCGATTGGTTGAATGCACGGTGGAGGAGCAGACGCGTGTGTAGACTGTCGTCCGGAGCATGAACTGGTGTCATATATCGAACCAAGGATGCGCAGGATTGGAGCTGGAGCACAGGAAATACCTCTCATAAACTGAAGTGTCTGCAAAACAGGAAACCAATGTCTGAAGATAAAAGAAATTTATTGAACAGAAAACTCTGCTTTGACGGTATGGAAAGAGAAGCCAAGAATAAAGTATCAAAAGTAACACGGTAGGTACAAAATAGTCTACACATGATACAGTGGATGATGTGTAGTGAGCAGTTTCCTTCCAAAGCGCAGGACGAGTACCTTCGTTTGTTTGCCAGGTGAGGCCAATATTCTATGTCCACTTCCGGCTGGTCAACTGTGTGTTGTGATGACAATTGGATTTTGGCAAACGGTAGCATACAAAGAGGAGAGTATTTTGCTATATGTTTATTTTGCAAAACTCGGTTATCTACTATGTTATTACATTAACTACAGATATTTTTTGATGAAATAATATAATTTTCAAGAGCCATTGTCACCTGGTTAAACGAGAAATGCTGTGTGTTTGGAACAGCATAAGTGAAGTCCTGAAACGTTTTTGTACGAAGGATGTGGTTTTTCACAAGCTATTGACATTACTTTTTCTCAGTTCCTCACTTAATAAACTTAATAAACCAAGATTTCAGAATTGTCTCGCAATTACGTCTGTACAACTTGTTAGTGATGTGACATTGTGCAAACTTCGTTGTGTTTTTGCAAAAGAAGCAAATTTTAAGATGGCAACAAGACAAAGGTAGATTTTACCCAAAATTCACCACTCATGATGCTTATCTGAAATTTCAAATGATTAATAATCAGGCGAAGATAAATCGCTGCCTTTGTTGCATTTTCAGCAGAATTCCTTCTAGATACTAACTAGATCTTTTTGATTAGTCATCATGCAAGTGTGGTCCTGGTGGTGCTCCACTTAATACTTGACAAAAAATATGTGAACATAGGCTTCAGTTTAGAACGGCACATCTCAACCAGCGCTTGGCATTTCCCCTACAGCATCTGCCCACAACCCCCACCACTACTGCTCTCTCCACATGTGCCTGCTAATTGCGCATCTACTGGCCATTTTATTCTGTGCATACTTATAAGTGTGGATCGCAGTAAGGTCAGACTGGCATTAAGCGCCAGGGGTATTGGTTGGAGACTAAGTTCACAGAGAAAACACTGGTGGAATGCTCCGTTTAGAACTAAACACTGCTTGGAACCAAGTAGTGAAATCGGCAATTGCTAGACATAAAGTTCGGCAATGACCACTGACTAGACGCTAAGTTCGTGGCCTGTAAGTCTGCGTCCGGGGGTGACAACTGTTCTCGTTTGGATTCATTAAGATTGCACTAAGAATTTGAGGAAGGCCAGAACATTCAATTCAGTATATCACCACTTACAGTTAACACACTGTTCTGCTGCAGAAGCTAACTTCCCTGGACGTCAGCTGGTTCGAGTGTCTGGAAGAAGAAACGACGATGACTTTTGACAGCAGCGTTTAACATAAACGATGAACTTGGAGAGCAGTCCCGTTTGATGAGATGAGTAGCACACATCTCTTTGACCAGGAGAGGCTCTCAAAGCCTGACCTACCCGTGCTGTCGTGTCGCAGGCTTATGCAGCTCCCAGCGGCAGAATACTGTTGGAACTATTTCCCTGTCATGTGGCACGCGGATGCGACTAGCTTCTGTATAGGTGCTGCCTTCTGCAGGCGCCGGCTTTGCCTTCTGGTGGCCTTTCGTGTCGGTGTCGTGTTGCACTTGCAATGCTGAGACATGCAAGGGCAGTGAGTCTGCCCATGTGATGGAACTGCCCGAGAATTTGCTGATATATTAGTCGAGAGCCTGTGACATGCCACATTCCCTGCAGAGGAAACGACGACTGTTGAACTGAAGTTATAGAACAGCCACAATTCGCGGTTATTGTGTTCCGTTTTTACTGGTTACCCTCTATGTTTTTTGCAAATGTCACATTAGAACCGGTTTGAAATACATGAAATAGTTGGCTAGCCAACTTAATCTCTGCTGACGGCAATTTAATGAACCAACTACTGTATTTCAAACAGTTTCTGATGAGGCTCTTGCACGCTGGCAAGTCACATTGTCACCACCTGTCAAAAGCCAGAATAACAACTTCATGAAGCGCAGACCACTGCGGCACATGCAGGATGAGGGTCAGTGAGGTTCTTTAAGGTACCTAAAGGGATGCGAAGTCGTGCAGATTCCAGTGTAATTTGCCAACTGCGCTAGGTTTCTCGGTTGAGGATCCGTGGCACCAAGAGTCCAGTCGAGGTAGTCCCACACATTCTCGTTTGGATTCAAGTTCGCCAGTTTGGTTTCCATGGGTGAACGGTAAATCCGACCTGGTGTTCTTCCAACCACTCATGTACACTACGAGCTGTGTGACATGTTGCATTGCCATACTGGTAGATACCATTGTTTCGAGGGAAAAATAAATCGGATGTAGGGATGGATATATGCATACTTTCGTTGATCCATTGTGCCTCCCAGAATAACGAAATCACCAAAATATTCACCAGTCAATGAAACTTCTTCCTCCGGAGTGTACTCCTTCGCTTTTGCACGTTTCAAGCAATACACTCCAACGGCCATCTGCTCGATGGGAGTATGAAACGTGATTCATCTTAAAAGGCCACCTGTCATCAGTGGACTTCCAGTTGCGGTATTGGCTTGCGAACTTCAGCCTTTGACGCCGATTAACAGCATTGAGCATGGGTGCACGAACCAGCCACCTACTACTGAGATCGATAAGCAGCAACGTTCGCTTAGTGGTCTTCGAGGAGACAAATTGTTGTGCATAAATAGGCAGAAAGACCTATTATTGTATGATTACAAGACGCAGAGCAATCCCTGCGAGGAGTCGTATCCGTTTAGTATCTGGGAGTATGCATACGGAGAGATATAAAGTGAGATGACCAAATAAAACAAATCGCATGTGGGGCACATGCTAGACAAATTCCCTGGAAGAATTCTTGCAAAGTGTAGTCCAGCCACAAAGGACGTAGGTGGCAAAACACAGCGTTCGACCATTACATCAATAGCATTGATAGAGGAAATAGAGAAATCCCAAAGAAGGCAAGAGCCTTTAGTCACGGTTTCAGTTAGTAATAAAACAAAAAAAAGGTCACAGAAATTCTGATCCAACTCCAGTGGCAGATTGTACATTAGAGGCGTTGTGAAACCTGTTGTTTACTGTTAAAATTCCCAGACCATACGTTCCCAGAAGAGCCCAACAATATAGTGCTTCTTTCTACGCGTGTCTTGCGAAAACACTGTGAAGAAAAAATTTGGGAGATACTAGTTCACACGGAGGTGTACCAACAATTGTTCTTCCCACGGACCATTCGCGACTGGTACAGGAAAGGGAGAGAAGTGACAGTGGTACACAAAGTACCCTGCTCGTGGCGTAGTGGCTAGCGTTGCTATCTCTTGTTAACGGGGTCCCGGGTTCGATTCCCGGCCGGGTTGGGGATTTTCTCTGCCCGGGGACTGGGTGTTTGTGTTGCCCTCATAATTTCGTGATCATTCTTGATAGTGGCTAGTTAGACTGTGTGAAGGTTGGGACTTCGTACGGGCGCTGATGACCGCACATTTAAGCGCCCCACAAACCAATAATCATCATCAGTATTATCATTGTCACAAAGTACCCTCCGTCACAGGCTGAAAGGTGACTTGCTATGTATTGATGTAGAAATAGATTCTGTCAAGGTACTAATTACAATAAAGGAGAAATTAAAATGGTTCTCTGTGTCAGTCACTTTACTTTTCCTTCGCGAACCATATTAGCAGCTTTGACCTTTATCTTCAGGTATATCAGCGTATGAAATTATGTTTTCTTGAAGCTATCTAGTTGCATTTATAACAAAGCTCAGTGTTCTTTTTGCTGGAAAACGTAATTAACATTGTTATCGTTAGAATTTACAGTCCAACATAGATGACATAAAGTCGTTTCCAGAATGAAATTTTCACTCTGCAGCTTAGAGTACGCTGATATGAAACTTCCTGTCAGATTAAAACTGAGTGCCGGAGCGAGAATCGAACTCGGGACCTTTTCCTTTAATGGAAAGTGCTCTATCAACTGAGCTACCCAAGTACGACTCACGAGCTGTGCTCATAGTTGTACCTCCGCCAGTGCATCTCCTACTTTCCGAAGGTCCCGAGTTCGAGTCTCCGTCCAGTACACAGTTTCAATATACCAGGACGTGTTATAAGGTCGTTTGTTTGGATTCAGTTTTTCCTGCCTTATTCCAGTGAATAACGTACGGTAGGCAGGAAGTCAAATTGGAGTTGAAATTTCCGTGAATAAACAAGTCATTACAGGTGCAGCATGTGCTCGGACTGGGGAACTATGAGGAACGAAACTGACGGTCCGTTTCGAAGGAACCATCCTCGAATTTTGCTTAAGCGTTTTTGTGAAACACCATAAAGTGTGAATCGGTATGTCCGACAAGACTTTCAACCATCGAGTACGAATTCACTGTCCAAGCCGGTGTGCCACCTGGCTCGGTTACTTACACACACCTGCTGGCAGTAGCTTACTGACTGTCACATTATTTCCGTAGCTGTGTTGCTCTTAATGTTCAGCACAAATCGGATATTTATTAATTTCCGGAACGTCACTCAACGTACACCTTAATTTCAGAGACAGCGAAGGAACGTGCCATTATTTACGCGAGTGAAATTCGTGAAAGCATATTGTTCGTCACATGCTCCTACCAGAAAGAGTACCTGCGTAGAAAAGTGTAACTCTGTACATTATGATGTTTTGTAGCGTTGAGTAACTGTTGGAATGTAATTTTAGTGATCTGTGTCTGAGTTTTGTAATATCTGAAGCGTAGCACATAATACACGGATAAACGGTTTTTTGTTCGAAAACTGACTCGTCATGCTGGTTATTGCAGCTTGTAGTCACTGTGCCGACCACAGACGTAATTTCGTGCCCCTTGAGATTTCGTGAAACTTGGCGCAGATCAGTGAACACGACCGGGAAAGATAACTCTGTTTCGTCTTCTGTCTTCCCGAGGGTGTGCCGGATGCGATGTATCGATCACTGCCGAAGCTCCATGCTCGAACTCAATAATGACTGTTAAGCACTTGACCGGAGAACCCCGTGCCAGTGTATCTGAAGTAGTTAGTAACAGTAAGCTCCCACTGTGCCAGTTCGCGAAGAGAGATACTTTTTGCAAACTGAAGAAGTTGGCTCTCCAACGATATTTCGTAGAGATTTCCCGTTGAATAATTAGTGCGTGTATTACCGTCGCATCGACGGACACAGTAAAAGCAGAAGTTAGCTTTAGCATCAGCATCATTAGAAGAAAAATACGAAGTCAGAGAAAAGAAAGACTAGGTTTCAATATCCCGTCGACGTCGAGTTAATTATAGTTGGAGTACAAGCGCGGATTGGGAAAGGATGGTGGATGAAATCGACGTGTGTGTGTGTGTGTGTGTGTGTGTGTGTGTGTGTGTGTGTGTTTGTTTGGAAATGAGGGAGGAAAGAGAGAGAGAGAGAGAGAGAGAGAGAGAGAGAAACAAACATGATGTATCGCCTTAATCCCCTACATTTCCGACTCAGTCGCCTATAATTACATTGTACTTTAAACATTTAGTAACTCATACTGGAGACATGATACTTTTTATAATGCCATAATATACCATATCGCTATCATGCGATCATCGTATGTTCCATTACACTCAATTGACAATCAGTATCGTCGTGTATATTACCATCGTCATAGTTGTTGTTCCTCCTGTCACGTCGGTGTAATTACTAATGACGGCTGTGTATTGCACAGGAAGATTCCCATACCCTTTCGCGCACTACCCAAGCTTTCTCAGGGCTGATACACGAAACCATGATAAACTCAGGTCAGGATGGTTGGATTAGATAATGATCGTGATCCCATTTTACACGAAAAATGGTTCCAAACTCCCAAATGGCTCTGAGCACTATGGGACTCAACTGCTGAGGTCATTAGTCCCCTAGAACTTAGAACTAGTTAAACCTAACTAACCTAAGGACATCACAAACATCCATGCCCGAGGCAGGATTCGAACCTGCGACCGTAGCGGTCTTGCGGTTCCAGACTGCAGCGCCTTTAACCGCACGGCCACTACGGCCGGCATTCTTTCAGTGTACATAAATAATTAATCAGACAGGTTCATCCGCACTATGATATTGTTTGCTGGCGATATTGTTGTCTTCAAGAAAGTATCGTTGTTGGGCGACCGTAAGGAAATGCGGAAAGACTTGCACATAATTAACATTTTATGTAATGAATGGCAGGTGTCTTTAAATGTGGATAAATTTCAGGTAAAGCTATTACCAAAGAGCGAGAACCCGATAGGACCACGTTGCAAGATAAGTGGAGAACATCTTGAGCCCGTCATATCATATACCGATTTACGGGTAATATTAAGGAATTATATGAAGATCAGTATAAAGGAAGGGGAATGGAAAACTTAAATTTGTTCTAACGGTTGTGAAGAAATGCTGTGTACATGCAACAGAAATATTATGCAAGGCGCTAGTGCGATCAATTCTAAAATATTGTTCTAGTGTTTGGAGATTATTGAGTAGATATGTCGACAGACATAGAACGAATTCAGTGACGCACTGCCAGAATTGTTACAGCTCGATGTTGGCTATACGAAACGCAACACAACACAGAACCCCTAGGAGAACATAAATGGGAATCCTTGGAAGAAAGGCGACGTAGTTGTCGAAGAAGCCTCTCGAGTAAATTTAGAGAACCTTCACAAAAAAAAAGACTATTATTAGGATGCCACTATCGTGTACATCGAGTATAGATCGTTAGAAAAGATAGGGAGATCAGGGGACGTACAGATGCATATAAACGGTAATTTTTCCATCGCTCAGTACGTAAATAGAAGGGATCTGGAAACCGATAGTGTTGTTACCAAGTTCCCTTCGCCATTCACTCTACAGAGGCTTGTGAACTATGTATTTTGATGGAGATGAAAGTGGGAGTGATGCTCCAGTGCAACGCTGTGTAATACCAAGACTTTCCCAATCATAAATTTCAGTCGTTTATAGATAATGTTAGGGCCATTCTGCAATTATTTCTATATTTCTTGTTTTGTACCAAATATTATTTCTACACATTAACGTAATCCGCAAAAATATTGAATGGGCTGCTAGTCCACGTAATGAATCGATAGAATTTTAATGATAAAATACGAGAAGCTGGAGGGAAGACCCACTGTGTTAATGAGGCAACAGCGCGCAAATGGAAAAGGTAGAAGGCGCTTAAAAGCGCAACAACTGAAGACAAACAACCAGCCAGTAGTCAGCCATCATGATGAGCACATTGCGGATCGTAAACGAAGCTAAAATTTGTACAGCTACATTGAAATTCTGCCGCGGCTGGTCATTGGCTCCTTTAGTAAATATGTGGAATGTTTCAACATTGTTCCATGGTAGGTATTAATTACAAGAGTCATGTGTAACCCTTGTAAACACAGAAGACACTAGATGACACCGACGCATGTCTTCTCGTTGTCATCTCCAGGCAATGTACTGCTTTATTTGTCAATGTAAATCACATGGGTTAGTATCTATCGTATGTTCCTTTATCAATATAGTTTAATTTATGTGAGCACACAGATTGTTACTGACTCACGTAATGCCACCTGTGATAGTTTCGTCTTTTTAATTGTGAAGCTAAGGTAAATTTTAGGATTTGGGCCAGGAACCTGTCTAATTTTCTTAAGAAAGACTGTCAGAAACTTGTGTGGTCTTGAAAAACAACTTAGTGATTTAATCTAGTTAAAAACAGTTCCAAAGTTGCCTGTTGCTTAATGTGATCGAAAAGTCAACAAATAATCTGAAAGTAAATTTATTCCTACAGTACTATTCATCAAGTATTAAAGTTAAATTATAAAATTTTGTGTTCCTTAGCATTTCATTTTTGGAAAGTGTGGTAAGTGTATGTCGGTTTGTGTGTCCCTTTGATTATGAAGCATCTGCGTAAAGAAAATATGGCTGCAGATTAAGTAGCGTGGTTACTTTGTGTTGCATTGCTCACAACCATGCGAAATATTTTTGTAATCTTTAGCGTGGCAGAGTGATCAGGTAAGTGCCTCACAGTGGAGCACATAATCAGTATTGCTGAAAGAAGTTTTCATTAAATAGATAATAAAAACATTTAATTTAGCATTGAAATATTGGGCTCAGTCACTGCAATTTCTTACTCACTGAAAGTATATCCGTACTGTACTGGCGACCGTATTGTTACCTTCGATATAACTCGTAATTAATTTTTGTATAATCTAAGAAAATGGAGAAAAAATAAAAACTTTGAGGTTCGCCGATGACATTGTAATTCTGTCAGAGACAGCAAAGGACTTGGAAGAGCAGTTGAATGGAATGGACAGTGTCTTGAGAGAAGTATATAAGATAAACATCAACAACAGCAAAACGAGGATAATGGAATGTAGTAGAATTAAGTCGGGTGCTGCTGAGGGAATTAGCTTAGGAAATGAGACACTTAAAGTAGTAAAGGAGTTTTGCTATTTAGGGAGTAAAATAACTGATGATGGTCGAAGTAGAGAGGATATAAAATGTAGACTGGCAATGGCAAGGAAAGCGTTTCTGAAGAAGAGAAATTTGTTAACATCCAGTATAGATTTGTCAGGAAGTCTTTTCTGAAAGTATTTGTATGGAGTGTAGCCATGTATGGAAGTGCAACATGGACGATAAATAGTTTGGACAAGAAGAGAATAGAAGCTTTCGAAATGTGGTGCTACAGAAGAATGCTGAAGATTAGATGGGTAGATCACATAACTAATGAGGAAGTATTGAACAGGATTAAGGAGAAGAGAAGTTTGTGGCACAACTTGACCAGAAGAAGGGATCGGTTGGTAGGACATGTTCTGAGGCATCAAGGGATCACCAATTTAGTATTGGAGTTCAGCGTGGAGGGTAAAAATCGTAGAGGGAGGCCAAGAGATGAATACATTCAGAAGGATGTAGGTTGCAGTAGGTACTGGGAGATGAAGAAGCTTGCACAGGATAGAGTAGCATGGAGAGCTGCATCAAACCAGTCTCAGGACTGAAGACCACAACAACAACAACATAATCTAAGAGAAACGTTTACGCAGTCTGCATTGTTTTGTACAGTGATTATGGTATGTCTCGAAGAGGAATAGTTACCTTTGGGTCCGGTTGCCTAAATTAACCATTATTAACACGATAACAATCAAAGTTTTTGTAAAATAACAGCTCACCAATTTTTAAAGTGTTGTATAAGGGAGTATGTTGTAAAATGATAGGCTAACGGTCTACTTTCCTACACAAAGATCTTTTGTTTGTTTTACGTTCGCTGAATGTTTATAGCTGTTCTTTTTAAAAGATAAAGGTTGTCAACGAAAAGTCTCGTGAGGCAGTAGATATACTGTGATGTCAGGAACAGAAACATTAGTTTATTTGAACATTGACGTACACCATCTTTGTTATTAAGATCACATGTGGTCAGGATCGTACAGTTCACGAAAAAAAAAATATTTGGTCGAGGACGACTTTGTCCCAAAATATGTGCAGTAAGAAATCAACATCAATACAAAAAGGTCATAGATAATAGGCAAATGTTCATTAGTTGACCAAAGTTCAAACCTACGCCACGTTAGATGATCCTTAACCGCCCCAATTTTTTGCAGGAAAATGTAAAAACGTCACAAATTAACATAGGTTATGAAAAACAATAACAGCTCCCTATACTCTTACGAGGTGTTTCGAAGGATCCTTCCTCTTCTTTAGGTTACTCGTTATCCTTCGAATGCGTAATCTCAAGTCTTTGAGGCAGTTAAATTCTCAGTCTCTCCATTCGGTAGTAGATTTATCAGTTCCCCCTTCAACCATGCAACCATGCGCGTGCCGCGGCAGTTTCTGACACGGCTGATTTCATTCCCCATTCTCACCAATCCGAGATTGCACTTCTCTCATCGTCTGCAGGAAGTTAAGTGATACTGCCTGTGTCATGTAGTTAAAGAATGCAAACCGTAAATGGAGATTAAAGTTAGGAATTCCTATGTACATGAATGCAAGTAGAGAAAAGCGGTGACTTCGGACAGAGCAGAGAATTTTAGTTATCTTGGGGGCTGTTTCCGTGTGTCACATGTGTAATAAAACTTTGTTCCCATCGTTGGAGCGTTACTTTTCTGAGAGCGAGGCAGTAAGGTCCCACCGCTGGGGGACAGGAGTTCATGTAACAACACAGTTTCTCTGCTGGCCTGAATCATGTCATCTGTAAGTGATATTAGTCCAGCTGTTTGTCGTAGCGCGGCCGGTGCAAGCGACTTGGAAAACCCAGACTCAAAGGAGGCGACAGTCTCAGGTCGTCTCGGAACCGGGTACGTATTCCTTTACTACTGTTAGCGTTGGATGCTGTTTCATGTTGTCTGTGGAGATGTCAATGGCTTCCTATCTATGCACTCGGGAAACATTGAAGCGCGCTAGAAGGTTGTAGCTGCATGTGTCTCCTCTTTTCCTGAAGGCCATGCAGCTATCTGTGTGTTGGAAATATTCTAGGCTTTTCCAGAGTAAGTTTACATTTATTTAAAAATTTCGTAATTGGTTATAAAAATTAATGTATTTTCATGAAGGAGAACTGATACATCACTTGGTGATGATTGATGAGATCTTGCTGTTGTACGAAGGCATTTGCCTGATACGTGTACAGTTTATGTTCGAAAGAGATGTCTGATATCTTCTAGTGTTGTTTTGTCGCATTCACAGTAAGAATTATATAGAACGTGTATTCAGTGATGTTGATTGGGGAACGATCCATGATTAAATCTCATGCGAGTTTGGAACTTACCATCTTTTTATTTGCTTTAATTACGCGGACCTAGGGGTCGAGGAAATATTCGGCTGAATTTCTCCATAACATTTCTCTCTTTACTACTATGGATGAAAGATATTTGTCTTCCCTTTGGCGTCATGCTCTTTATGTAATGTCCGTAATTTTCAGGCCTAATGCCGGTAATATGACGTTTTGATCTACAGACTTTGCGAAGTTACAGACTATTTCATTGCATTTAATGGGTTCCTTTATCCACGAAAATTTTACCTTATTTCCGAGATATTTGTTTTACTTCCTGAATTTCATAATGTCCATTAGCTACGCCTTAGTTTTGTTTAGGACTACTCCTGCCTGACTCCGAGCGGCTGGTCGCGGCCGAGGTTCGAGTCCTCCCTCGGGCATGTGTGTGTGTGTGTGTGTGTGTGTGTGTGTGTGTGTGTGTGTGTGTTTGTTTGTTTGTTCTTAGGATAATTTAGGTTAAGTAGTGTGTAAGCTTAGGGACTGATGACCTTAGCAGTTAAGTCCCATAAGATTTCACACACACTCCTGCCTGCATGTCTTGGAACAAGTGTCTGCAGTCAGTTAAAATGAAAATGTTACTTACTGTGATCTTCGGCAAATAATGTAAGTGCAACCACGGCTATGGCTTCTACAGAAAAACAGAAAGTTTCACTGAAAAGCGAGATGATTTCCATGTAACTTGTGCTTGGGTACAGAAGAAAGCAACACACTTTGCCATTACCGACAATTTTTGACCCGTCAGTTTATACATGAGTATCTCGAAACATTCGAGGAAATGTCAAGCTTTTCGGGCTAGTTCCGCTTACTCTCCTTCGGCGAATGCTTTTTTTGTAAAGTACAAAACGTCGGCTGCTGAAGTTATTTCGTTACACTGAAAAACTGAATTAGGATACATTCGCTTTTTTTTGGAGATTAGTAAAAATTTCCATTAAATCTATGAATATTGTACATAATGTGAGTTTTAGGGAAGTGTTTATTCTCTAGCCATTCATTTCTGCATAAGAAGATCTTAAGAGTTTCTTCATTAGTGGGTGGTCGATTACAGAAAGTATTTTCACCAGGAATTAAGTGAGAATTGGATTAGTTGAAAACTGAGGACGCGAATAGTCATTGTTTTACATTTATTTCGATTTATTGTCGTATTCTTGGAATGTTACAGACGGGCCATTCACGATTTAAATAAACAAATAAATTTATTAAACTTTAAAACGCGGAGTCGAAGGAAAGAAACCTTAAGAGAGATACCGTTCATCAGTCTACACATTTACAGAGGAGTTAAGTCAAATATAAGTCTACACATTTACAAGTGTGGAATACAATACTGTACTATATCTAATGACAATAGGAAAATTGCGCGGGACTGGGACTCGAAAATAGATTTCCTGCTTTTCGCGACCAGTCGCCTCATCCATTAAGGTACACCGGTAACAGAGGTTATTCCACGGGCTATATGGTAAGCACACTTGGGGAACAGAATCGGTGGAGAACTCTGGCTTATGTCGCCACATCGGATAGACACGAAATGAAATTCCTAGGGATGAGATGCGCACACAAACCCCGTTTTTCTATTCCCAGATTTCGTACAGTTCTTCTTCTCCTTCGTCTGTAGTCAACAATCCGAAGATTGGTTGGCAGCAGGTATTCATTCTTCAAGGTTTTCTAATTTCCTCATGATTTATCTGTAAGTCTTGCATCCCAACTGTTTCATAAAGTGATGTGTTTAGTTTAATCCTTGTTTTACTTTAGATCCAGTTCCATTAACGTAACGCTATGTTGTTGTTTTTCTGGAGTCCTCCTCGTTTCTTTTAGAGGCCAATAAGTTTTAAGTGCCCCTTCGTTTATAACCATGTTAGTACACTAATATTAACTTTCTCCGTTTTTACCGTCATGATCACTCGGGAAATTTGGGTATCTTTGTACGCACTCTCAAACACATCAGTGTCTCCCATAAAGGACCTTTATTTATAAAATAAAGTGCAATAATTGTCCTGAATTTTTGCAGTGGAGTAAAAGCTGTAAGTTTTCTGATAGGATTCAAAGAACACCAAGATCCTCTACCTGTGTATAACTTAAGCAGATCAGCCTTGCATCTCATCTTTCCGAAAGCAGGAATACAACTGATGACATACAAAGCAACCCCTGTATTATACATATTGCGGAAAAGGACGACACAGTGAATCTTCTAGAGGAGGTTGAGACCAACCCATACAAAAATTCCTGTCCTGATCTAATTCTGAATTATCAAACAGTTACCCAAAATCACCTCCCTAAATAATTTCCGAAAGGTTGTCTCAGCAGGTAAGCTAGTACTCTATTGTCACAGTCCATGTACAGCATCTGATCAGAAGTATCTGGGTACCTATTATTAAACATTATTATGAGGTGCGTCCATACTTCGTTTTTGTGGCGGCTTGAACTCAGCTAGGTACTTTTTAAATGAGGTGTCTGAATGTCTGAGAAGGAATGGCAGCCCATTCTTCCTGAAGAGCCGAAACCAGAGGCGGTAGTGATGGTGAACCCTGGGGTTCTAACTCATCCCAAAGGTGTTCCGTTGGGTTCAGGTCGGGACTCGGGCAGGCCAGTCCATGTCAGGAACGTTATTGTCCACAAACTATTACCTCACAAATGTCGCTTTGTGACAGAGGGTATTCTGATGCTGATACAATCATTCTCTCTAGACTGATCCTGTTCTGTACGCGGTATACAGCGCTGTAAAATGTGTTCTTATCCTCCCGCATTTAGCGACTCGTTAAGCGCAGTAAGGGGCAACACCATAATCATGAATAACACCCTAGTACCGTAACACCACCACCACCACCACCACCACCACCTCCTTACTTCATTGTTGGCACTACAGATGGTCAGTAACGTTATCCAGGCATTAGCCAAACCCAAACCATCCCATCAGGTTGCCACAGGTGATAGCTGAGCCATTGCTTCCTACCACTTGTTGAGTCATCAGCTGCCGAGTGGCGCTCATCTTTACATTACGTCAGGCGTTGTATAACCCCAGATGACTTAGAATGTGTATTATGTGTATTATGTGACATGGGGCTTTGCACGGACTACAAAAATGTGTGGCTTACGACGAGCTGCTAAATCATTGTACCCCCCATGCCTTTTCACTCCCTACGCACAGTCATTGTTCTACCTGGACTGCCAGTAGCTCGAGTGTGATACCTTCCGCTTATCTCACACGATTTTTACAACCACGCTCCTCAATACTCGACGATTCCTGTCCCTCAGTTCACGAATTCAGACCGGTCTTTTTTTATCTGTGGTTATTACTTCGCGTTTATGCCTCGAAATCACATCATCAAGAGTCGACTTGGGCAGATGTGGAAGGGCTGAAACGTCGCTGATTGGTTTGTTGCTCATGTGACATACAACAACTAGTCCAAGTACAAAGTCACAGAGCTTTAGTGGCCAACACATTTTGCTGTTACTGCTTCCTGCTGACAGCACAATACTCCGTCTCATTTTATACTGAGGACACCGCCTCGCCGGCCGGAGTGGCCGAGTGGTTCTAGGCGCTTCTGTCTGGAACCGCGCGACCGCTACGGTCGCAGGTTCGAATCCTGCCCCGGGCATGGATGTGTGTGATGTCCTTAGATTAGTTAGGTTTAAGTAGTTCTACGTTCTAGGAGACTGATGACCTCGGAAGTTAAGTCCCATAGTGCTCAGAGCCATTAGAACCATTTTGAACCTACGGACTATGACTCGGAGGAACCTTGACGCCAACGGCACCATGTTGAATAATGCTTTTCGTGCATCCACAGGACGTCGTGTTACGACTCAAACTGTGCGCAATAGGCTGCATGTTGGGCAACTTCACTCCTGACATCCATGGCGAGGTCCATCTTTGCAACCACGACACCATGTAACGCAGTACAGAGGGGCCCAAAAACATGCCGAATGGACCGCTTAGGATTGGTATCACGTTCTCTTCACCGATGAGTGTAGTATATGCCTTAACCAGACAATCGTCGGAGACGTGTTTGGAGGCAACCCGGCCAGGCTGGACGCCTTAGACACACTGTCCAGCGAGTGCAACATCTACATCTACATGATTACTTTGCAATTCACATTTAAGTGCTTGGCAGAGGGTTCATCGAACCACAATCATACTATCTCCCTATTATTCCACTCCAGAACAGCGCGCGGGAAAAACGAACACCTAAACTTTTCTGTTCGAGCTCTGATTTCTCTTATTTTATTTTTATGATCATTCCTACCTATGTAGGTTGGGCTCAACAAAATATTTTCGCATTCGGAAGAGAAAGTTGGTGACTGAAATTTCGTAAATAGATCTCGCCACGACGAAAAACGGCTTTGCTTTAATGACTTCCATCCAAACTCGCGTATCATATCTGCCACACTCTCTCCCCTATTACGTGATAATACAAAACGAGCTGCCCTTTTTTGCACCCTTTCGATGTCCTCCGTCAATCCCACCTGGTAAGGATCCCACACCGCGCAGCAATATTCTAACAGAGGACGAACGAGTGTAGTGTAAGCTGTCTCTTTAGTGGACTTGTTGCATCTTCTAAGTGTCCTGCCAATGAAACGCAACCTTTGGCTCGCCTTCCCCACAATATTATCTATGTGGTCTTTCCAACTGAAGTTGTTCGTAATTTTAACACCCAGGTACTTAGCTGAATTGACAGCCTTGAGAATTGTACTACTTATCGAGTAATCGAATTCCAACGGATTTCTTTTGGAACTCATGTGGATCACCTCACACTTTTCGTTATATAGCGTGAAACTGCCACCTGCCACACCATACAGCAATCTTTTCAAAATCGCTTTGCAACTGATACTGGTCTTCGGATGACCTTACTAGACGGTAAATTACAGCATCATCTGCGAACAACCTAAGAGAACTGCTCAGATTGTCACCCAGGTCATTTATAAAGATTAGGAACAGCAGAGGTCCCAGGACGCTTTCCTGGGGAACACCTGATATCACTTCAGTTTTACTCGATGATTTGCCGTCTGTTACTACGAACTGCGACCTTCCTGTCAGTAGATCACGAATCCAGTCGCACAACTGAGACGATACCCCATAGGCCCGCTGCTTGATTATAAGTCGCTTGTGAGGAACGGTGTCAAGAGCTTTCCGGAAATCTAGAAATAATGAATAAACTTGAGATCCCCTGTCGATAGCGGCCATTACTTCGTGCGGGGCGGGGGTTCATTGATGTTTTGAGGTGGCATTAAGTAGGATCGACTTACGCCGCTGGTGGTCATGGAGGGCGCCGTCACGACTGTACGATACATGAACGCCATCCTCCGACCCATAGTGCAACCATATCGGCAGTATATTGGCGAGGCATTCGTCTTCATGGACGACTATTTGCTCGCCCATCGTGCACATCTTGTGAATGACTTCCTTCTGGATAACGATATCGCTCGACTAGAATGGCCAGCATGTTCTCCAGACATGAACCCTATCGAACATGCCAGGGATAGATTGAAAAGGGCTGTTTATGGACGACGTGACCCACCAACCACTCTGAGGGATCTACGCTGAATCGCCGTTGAAGAGTGGGACAATTTGGACCAACTGTGTCTTGATGAACTTGTGGATAGTATGGCACGACGAATACAGGCATGCATCAGTGCAAGAGGACGTGCTAATGGGCATTAGAGGTACCGGTGTGTACGGCATTCTGGACCATCAACTCTGAAGGCCTGGCTGTATGGTGATAGAACATGCAATGTGTAGTTTTCATGAGCAATAAAAAGGGCGGAAATGATGTTTATGTTGATCTCCATTGCAATTTTCTGTACAGGTTCCGGAACTCTCGGAACTGAGGTGATGCAAAACCTTTTTTTTGATGTGTGTAATTAAAAGGCACTAACTGCACAATATGAACGGGGCTTCTATTCGCAGCAACCTGGAGTGCAGTTGCTGCACAAAAATATTTTTTGTGGCTTTAACTCTTTAGGTGTCGTTAATATACACATATTAGAAGAATATATACAGTTATGTAAAATAAGGTAAAAAAACTTTTTTGGAACTAAAAGTGATATGAAATACGTCAAAGTTGATAAATGAAATTAATTTTTTAGGGTTCCTTACCTCTAACGGCAAAAACGAAATGCTTATACGATCACTTTATTGTCCGTCTGTCTGTACGACTGATAAGACTCATTTTTTCTGAGGAACGGGTAGAGATATCAAGTTGAAATTTACGTCGGGTACTAAGGCCTACGGTCATCTGGCGGCGTAAATAACATAGCCAGAAGATACGGGGTCTCTTAAGTCACATGTTGTCATACTCGCAAGTTCACCCATTGGAACTTTGTAGATGAACACTCTGAATACATGTCGGGTCTGGTGCTCTTGCTGTTGCCGGCACTGTAGCTTAGCGTGTTTGGTCACAGGGATGGAAACCCTCTGTAATAATAAAAAAAAAAAAGCGGAGTGAAGTATTCAACGAAGAACTTGATGGGAAAAATCCGGTAAAGAGGTAAAGCGTCTGCCTAGAAACAGAGAGGTTGCGGAATCGAATCTCGGTCAGGCCGCAGGTTTTTAAGTCTTCGTTTTAACATGGCCTCCACCTCTCAGAGATGTGAATAGTCGCCAGGTACAACATGTGGTTTGGATTCCACATTAACCTCTATGCCTTTCCCCGATTTCCTTTCGTATCAATATATTTTTCAAAATAATATTTCTATACAAAAATACGCTATATCCCTTCTTCAACCTCCCCTCTCCCTCTACCCCCTCTCCTTCTCGCCCTTTCCCTTTCCTCCTTAAACAAAAGTTTATTTTGTTAAAATGCATTGTGTCCATCCCGTGTGTTCTTTATTGCTTCAAAAATTTATAGTGTGTCTGACTAATTTGCTTATCTCAATTATTACTCACGTTGTTTTTGTTGTGGTCTTCAGTCCTGAGACTGGTTTGATGCAGCTCTCCATGCTAATCTATCCTTTGCAAGCTTCTTCATCTCCCAGTACCTACTGCAACCTACATCCTTCTGAATTTGCTTAGTGTATTCATCTCTTGGTCTCCCTCTACGATTTTTACCCTCCACGCTGCCCTCCAATACTAAATTGGTGATCCCTTGACGCCTCAACACATGTCCTACCAACCGATCCCTTCTTCTAGTCAAGTTGTGTCAAAAACTTCTCTTCTCCCCAATCCTATTCAATACTTCCTCATTAGTTACGTGATCTACCCATCTAATTTTCAGCATTCTTCTGTAGCACCACATTTCAAAAGCTTCTATTCTATTCTTGTCAAAACTATTTATCATCCATGTTTCACTTCCATACATGGCTACACTCCATACAAATACTTTCAGAAATGACTTCCTGACACTTAAATCTATACTCGATGTTAACAAATTTCTCTTCTTCAGAAACGCTTTCCTTGCCATTGCTAGTCTACATTTTATATCCTCTCTTTTACTACTTTAGTGTCTCATTTCCTAATCTGATTCCCTCAGCATCACCCGACTTAATTCGACTACGTTCCATTATTCTCGTTTTGCTTTTGTTGTTGTTCATCTTATATCCTCCTTTCAAGACACTATCAATTCCACTCAACAGCTCTTCCAAGTCCTTTGTTGTCTCTGACAGAATTACAATGTCATCGGCGAACCTCAGAGTTTTTATTTCTTCTCCATGGATTTTAATACCTACTCAGAATTTTTCTTTTGTTTCCTTCACTTCTTGCTCAATATACAGATTGAATAACATTGGGGAGAGGCTACAACCCTGTCTCACTCCCTTCCCAACCACTGCTTCCCTTTCATGTCCCTCGACTCTTATAACTGCCATCTGGTTTCTGTACAAATTGTAAATAGCCTTTCGCTCCCTGTATTTTACCCCAGCCACCTTTAGAATTTGATAGTGCATATTCCAGTCAACATTGTCAAAAGCTCTCTCCAAGTGTACAAATGCTAGAAACGTAAGTTTGCCTTCCCTTAATCTTTCTTCTAAGATAAGTCTTAGGGTCAGTATTGCCTCACGTTTTCCAACATTTCTACGGAATCCAAACTGATCTTCCCCGAGGTCGGCTTCTACTAGTTTTTCCATTCGTCTGTAAAGAATCCGCGTTAGTATTTTGCAGCCGTGACTTATTAAACTGATAGTTCGGTAATTTTCACATTTGTCAACACCTGCTTTCTTTGGGATTGAAATTATTATATTCTTCTTGAAGTCTGAGGGTATTTCGCCTGTTTCATACATCTTGCTCACCAGATGGTAGAGATTCGTCAGGACTGGCTCTCCCAAGACTGTCAGTAGTTCTAATGGAATGTTGTCTACTCCCGGTGCCTTGTTTCGGCTCAGGTCTTTCAGTGCTATGTCAAACTCTTCACGCAGTATCGTATCTCCCATTTCATATTCATCTACATCCTCTTCCAATTCCATAATATTGTCCTCAAGTACATCGCCCTTGTATAGACACTCTATATACTCCTTCCAACTTTCTGCTTTCCCTTCTTTGCTTAGAACTGGGTTTCCATCTGAGCTTTTGATATTCATACAAGTGGTTCTCTTTTCTCCAAAGGTCTCTCTAATTTTATTGTAGGCAGTAGCTATCTCACCCCTAGTGAGATAAGCCTCTACATCCGTACATTTGTCCTCTAGCCATGCCTGCTTAGCCATTTTGCACTCCCTGTCGATCTCAGTTTGAGACGTTTGTATTCCTTTTTGCCTGCTTCATTTACTGCATTTTTATATTTTCTCCTTTCATCAATTAAATTTAGTATTTCTTCTGTCACCCAAGGATTTCTACTAGCCCTCGTCTTTTTACCTACTTGATCCTCTGCTGCCTTCACTACTTCATCCCTCAAAGCTACCCATTCTTCTTCTACTGTATTTCTTTCCCCCATTCCTGACAATTGTTCCCTTATGCTCTCCCTGAAACTCTGTACAACCTCTGGTTTAGTCAGTTCATCCAGGTCCCATCTCCTTAAATTCCCACCTGTTTGCAATTTCTTCAGTTTTAATCTACAGTTCATAACCAATAGATTGTGGTCAGAGTCCACATATGCCCCTGGAAATGTCCAGCAATTTGAAACCTGGTTCCTAAATCTCTGTCTTACCATTATATAATCTACCTGAAACCTGTCAGTATCTCCAGGCTTCTTCCATGTGTACATCCTTCTTTCATGATTCTTGAACCAAGTGTTAGCTATGATTAAGTTGTTCTCTGTGCAAAATTTTACCAGGCGGCTTCCTCTTTCATTACTTACCACCAATCCATATTCACCTACTACGTTTTCTTCTCTCCCTTTTCCTACTGCCGAGTTCCAGTCACCCATGACTACTAAATTTTCGTCTCCCTTCACTATCTGAACAATTTCTTTTATTTCATCATAAATTTCTTCAATTTCTTCGTCATCTGCAGAGCTAGTTGGCATATAAACTCGTACTACTGTAGTAGGCGTGGGCTTAGTATCTATCTTGGCCACAATAATGCGTTCACTATGCTGTTTGTAGCAGCTTACCCGCATTCCTATTTTCCTATTCATTATTAAACCTACTCCTGCATTACCTCTATTTGATTTTGTGTTTATAACCCTGGAGTCACCTGACCAGGAGTCTTGTTCCTCCTTCCACCGAACTTCACTAATGCCCACTATATCTAACTTTAACCTATCCATTTCCATTTTTAAATTTTCTACCATACCTGCCCGATTAAGGGATCTGACATTCCACGCTCCGATCCGTAGAACGCCAGTTTTCTTTCTCCTGATAACGACACCCTCTTGAGTAGTCCCCGCCCGGAGATCCGAATCGGGGACTATTTTATCTCCGGAATATTTTACCCAAGAGGACGCCATCATCATTTAACCATACAGTAAAGCTGAATGCCCTCGGGAAAAATTACGGCCGTAGTTTCCCCTTGCTTTCAGCCGTTCGCAGTACCAGCACAGCAAGGCCATTTTGGTTAGTGTTACAAGGCCAGATCAGTCAATCATCCAGACTGTTGCCCCTGCAACTACTGAAAAGGCTGCTGCCCCTCTTCAGGAACCACACGTTTGTCTGGCCTCTCAACAGATACCCCTCCGTTGTGGTTGCACCTACGGTACGGCTATCTGTATCACTGAGGCACGCAAGCCTCCCCACCAACGGCAATGACCATGGTTCATGGGGGGGTTATTACTCATATATAGGTCTATAATATCCTGATACAATGTTCTGTCTTTGGTAATTGATCAGTGTACTGTGTGTAAATTGTAATTGCCCATATTTCTGTTATCCAAAGGTATGTTTAATCTTCATGTACGTCAGTGTGCTAAGAAAACTTCATTCAGTTTCAAATCAGTAGCAAGTGACAAGAGAGAAATTGAACTTCATCATGCAGAAACATACATCATTTCGTCTAACAAAAACTCAATTAGTCAATCAACAATATCAGCAAATAATGTGAAGAAACGTAGCGAAACTTAAGACTACCAACAAACAAGAGACTCTCAAACAGAAAATAAACGGTAATAAACTTGTGTTTCTTCGAAAGATACATCAAAGAAGCAGATATTCTGCACACAAATGTAACTGTACCACACTGTAAATAAAAGTTTATGTACGTCACAGAAAATGTTGGACAACTGACATAGTTTAGGGACACGCAAGTCGCGGATGTGGCGTCCAGTAGAAAGACTTGCACTGTGTCTAAAATGATAAAATAAATAATAAAAATAAGGCATAAAAACGGAAATTAATTAATTTTATAGTCTCTTCTTTCCAAGATGTAGGCTGTCCAACAGTTTCTGTTGGTTTCTCTTTTCCTGAAGTCTGAATATGGTCATTAAGGACTTAAATCGATCCGTAGACAGGAATTAATGAAATAAATTCTGTAATTCATACATTTTATTCGCGACCATATCGCAGCTGTGAAAGAGAGAGGACACTTTCACAAGATCACTGATTATGGAATCCACGTTGCACAAGAATCCACGTTGATTCCTATTGAATAGGGTTCGTAATCACAAAGTCATGATACTTAAGCATATAAGGTTTCCGTTTAATTCTTCATTACATCGAGTCGTGACATGGGTCTATAATTTTATACCTATGTCCGAGACTCTTCCTGAAAACTGGAACGACCAGTATTTTTCAAATGACTGAATGCATCGTTGTACGAACGATCCGTGATAAACTGCTGGTAGAAGGAAGAACAATTTCTCTATTGAGCAATTTTGTAAACTATCTTTTCTATTGCGCAAAAGTTTTTCTCAGTATGCGATTCCTAATCTGGTGCAACGGTCTAAAAAACAGCTGTGGTACAATCATTATGGAAAATAACTGCGGAGGACAGAATTTAAAATGTAGTTCTTTTTGTTTTTGTTGCTGCTTTTTAAGGCACTTTCTATTTCGGTACCAGCGGCTGTAGGGACGATTTTGATCCGTTTGCTGAGTTCACGCAAGTCCATAACACCTTAGGAGTTTCCGTCTGATTGGTTGGCAGAGTTTTATTTTCGAATTTAATACACTTTCCAGATTGCTCTCAATACAGTCACTTTCCCTCCACTCAGCGTATGATTGTAAATAAGGCTTTTTACTTCGTTTGAATCGGTGCTACTTAGCTTAAATTTGTCTTGCTTTCAAAGCAACCTTGTAACTGGCCTGTTTAACCGTGGTGTGTCGTTACTATCCGTGACAGCCATGCTCGGCACAATCGTGTTTTCCTGCCAGCTGCACGATACTCTGGAATTTTTGCCCCTGACGCCCGTTATTTTTCTCTCCGGAGGTGAGCTAATTCCTCTACGCTACTCGGCTAGTACCTAATGTTTGTTTTCGTAAAGCGGAACAACATTCCTACCCTAAATATTCGTTTTGATACATGCAGTCATTAACGCTTTAACAAAGTTCAAATTACTGTCCATATTGTATGTCTACTAAATCGAGAATTTCGGATTTTTATTGTTTATTTTTTATACTTGGAAATCCACAGCATTAATTCTGTGAGTTAGTTCTCTAAGCGTTGCAGAATATTTTCGCTTGATAAGTATATCGCTATATCAAATGCGTATCCCAGGCTCTGGCTGTTTAGTTCAAAACACCCCTTTTTGCTTAGGGAAGAAATACAAGATTGTCTCAGTGTTTCCTGTTATTCCGGAATCCGAGGAAGATCATCTAAAAAAGAAACGTATACAGTAGGCAAACGAAGGCCAATGAACGACAGCCAATCGCTTAATTGGCCAAGACTTGCTTAGTGTGTACGGGAGACAAATCGGACCAACGAAGCTGTTGGCCTCGGTTGCGGTTCGGGGTTCCGTCTGCTGGCGGTAAAATGAAAGCGTTGGCAGTTGTTTGGCCTTGTGACGGGGTTTGAATGTTCGTTGATTATGTAGCGATTTGCTGTGTCTGTTGAACGGGCGTCTGTTGACTGTATTTTAAAATAATGTAGTATGGAGAGGAGTACGGCGACAGCATGAAAGCTGATACAATTTCATCATGAACGGTAATGTTTATGGGACCCTAAGACTATAAGAGCAGATTTAAAAGATTAGACGCTTGGAGGGAAGTAAGTGAACCATTAGAAAGTAACGTTCACGATGTAAAAAATAAAGGAGAGTTTCTATTTACATGTTTTCGCCGTGAACGAAACAAACAAAACTAAGAGTGCTGCTAAATAGCGCCTAAAAGAGGTGTCATCTGTCCAAATTTTAGGGCCTACAAAATTCAATAAGGCCAGCCGCTGTGGCCGAGCGGTTCTATGCGCGTCAGTCCGGAACAGCGCTACCTCTACGTCACAGGTTAGAATCCTGCCTCGGGCATCGATGTGATGTCCTTAGGTTATTTAGGTTTAAGTAGTTGTAATTTCCAGGGGACTGATGACCTCAGATGTTATGTCCCATAGTGGTCACAGCCATTTGAACCATTTGAAATTCAATATCTGTTAGAAACTTGCATTTTTCATTCGGAAAAATATCTGAAATAGCTCATATTCCAATTCAGCTTTAAGGTCAGGCATTAGCTTTGTTACATCACACTGCTACCTACTTTTTTTAAAAGAGAGGTCGTCCACCAGCGTTTTCTGGTAGTCAGCTTCTTTCAGCAAAGTAAATGCTTTACATACGACGACTGGTAAGTCCTCTTCTTTCCTCATAATATCGACTGACGAAATTTTAATTAAAACGCTACTTTATAACAATAACAAAACAGGAACAACCTCGGCAAGATACTAGAGCCAGTTGCGATTCCACGTGGCCGAATCTCTTGGTTGCAACCCTTTGTTTGGTGAGAACGAGAGGCCGAACGCCAGTACGTTGGCGACGAATTTTCGGCCGAATCCATTGCCTGTCGTTTGTTGGCCTTCGTTGGGCTTGGGTGTAAGGGTGTTCGCACACCACTGTCGTGAGCATCAACTGTAAGTGGCTGAAGATCGGTGAAACAACGACTAAGCGACAAGTTGTTGGATGCCCGAACTTAAAACCTAGAATCTTGAGTTCGGATGCTTTCCTGCTATGTAAAGCAGAACAGGTGTCGATCTGTGGCAGATCTGACGACTGAGTATAATGTAGGTGCAAGCAAAAGTGTTTGTAGCGCATGGCTGAGGCACAATGTTGAACACGGGACTCGTCAGCAGACGACCCCTAAGTGCTCTCATGTTGACGCAACGACAGCGGCCATTACGACTGCAGTGGACCAGAGTTTCGGTAGTTTAGGTACAGTACATATATGACATGGTAAATGGTAGGATTACCGGTAGTATTGGTAGAAGTCGACGGCTAACAGTTTCTCTCTTAAACATTCATTTATGTTTCTTTTCCTACCAATGCTCTTTGTCGTTTTTTGTTTGTTGGTTTCTTGTTTGTCATGTTGTTTGTTTTGCACATACTTACAACCGCACTTCCCTCAGTATTAGTCCATTGCGTATTTTATATCCTTACAGAATATAATTGCATTTTCTAAATAATAAAAACTGGTTGATGGCGTAACTTCTGAGCCGTTACAGAACCAAAGCAACTACTTTTGATGCAAGTACAGTTGACATGCATAGGCATAAAAATATATGTAATTATCGTTGTTGTTTTGTACTCAGTAGGATGTCACCATCATGATCAAAGGCAATAGTTTCTTGCTAGTATCGAGAAATGTGTAACTTGTTTATACGTAACTGAAATGTTTTACGTGAGTTCGACGAAGTATTAAAGCGATGATTGATGTATTTCGTTTTGCATTTTTTTTTTTTTTACTTTACGTATTGTTACCGCAAATAGCGTTTTCTAGCGCTATGTGATTAATCTGTATTGTTTGCTTTTTTTTTACTAAAACATCCCTCTGTTTCACGTTAAAAATCAACAATTTTCGAATAAAACTTTAATTAAAAACCGACAAACTTAACTTCGCTATAAATACTGTTTATTTTTCCGTAGCATATATGAAGATAACTATGCAGAACAAAAAAGTTCCTTAAGTTACGCGGCCTTTTCTATATTCTCACACAGTTTCTAGACGTTCACCGCTTATGGTTTCTAAGAGATTGTAGTAACATACTGATTCCATACGTAAAGAAAGCGATCGTTACGAGGCAACGCCCAATAGTATGCAACACACCTAATGTACAGGTAATGAGGGTACGACCTTAACTGACCAAAGCTACTAGGAACACTACCGTGTTATACGTTTACATATGATATTCTACGATAGGCTTGTAACGTTACGCGAATGTATGCAAGCTAATGAGCCGGGTAGAATTGGTAGAAGGTGCGAGCAAGGTACAAGGGCGTCATCAATGGACCGGATGTGGGTAAATCCCAGTACAGGGAATTTTGGCGACGGACGGACGGCCGGCCGAAGTGACCGTGCGGTTAAAGGCGCTGCAGTCTGGAACCGCAAGACCGCTACGGTCGCAGGTTCGAATCTTGCCTCGGGCATGGATGTTTCTGTTGTCCTTAGGTTTAACTAGTTCTAAGTTCTAGGGGACTAATGACCTCAGCAGTTGAGTCCCATAGAGCTCAGAGCCATTTGAACCAACCATTTTTCAGAACTTCGACAATAAATCACAGTTACATATTAAAGCGAATCTGAATATCTGAAAAATGAGGCACATCCAGTGACAGAAAAGTATTTGAATATCTTTAAAACAACAGAAGTTAAAATTTCACAGCAAATAAACATGTTCACAATGAACCTCTCAAGTAACAACTTTTAAACGCTTCATACGATTTCAACAACCGATACCTCAAATCATAGCATTGCACAATAGCTATCACTGCAAAAGCCACTCACCTGTATCTGTTTTATATCTTTTTTTATTACACAAAACACAGAGCTAATCAATACAGCATGAATACCTCACATATTGTTCCACTTGTGCAGTTATTTAATGAAGAGTTTAGTATTTTGCTAGTAACTCTATTTAAATGTTGATTGCAAGTGGCATTAAAAAAATTGTGCTAATTTATAGGTGGTCAGTCGCACGTGTTAGTGGACACCACCACTGAAAAGAGAACCAAAAGACGCTAGTATTAACAAGGTATAAATAATGGTTTAAAAATATTTAACAAAAGCTCATTGCCATTTAACGTGAGCACACTTGCACAAGAATACCAGCTTATTTATTTGTGAACAATCTTTTATTTGTAATTACTGTGAATTACCTGAGTATGACCTGAGTAAGAATGATTTATTTTAGGTAGGGATAGTCTTCAGCTAGTGGAAAAGCAAACAGTAGCAGAACACTATGTGAGTCAAGTGCAGGCTGGGAATTTCCGAGTGAATAGCTCAAGGGAGCGATTCTGGACACTTTCTGTTAAGATCTTGTAGAAGGCAGACCTGTCTGAGATACCATGCGTGATTCGATCATCTATGTGTTTGATTCTGGGCAGTGAACGGCCACTACCATACTCTAACGTCTGAAGGGACTTCATATTTCAAGAGGTCTGAATATGCTACATAGTAGGACTCAAGCTTTTTCCGCTAGTGTTATGGAACAGAGAATAGACAGAGGATGAGTTTCTACTCACTATCTCGTACCTGAAAGTTTGTGACTTATCATATTGAACTCTCACCTGTTTCGAGCTGGTGAATATTTCGTGTCTTGTGATCATGAAATGGACTTAGTTTTGACGTATCTTTGATTGTAGTTTAGTTTGGGGATTTTTCTACCATTCTCTTGAGCCCACAATGTACACTATGTGATCAAAAGTATACGGACACCTGACTGAAAATGACTTAAGAGTTCGTGGCACTCTCCATCGGTAACGCTGGAATTCAGTATGGTGTTGTTCCACCCTTAGCCTTGATGACAGCTTTTATTCACGCAGGCATACGTTCAATCAGGTACTGGAAGGATTCTTCGGGAATGACAGCCCATTCTTCACAGAGTGCTGCACTGAGGAGAGGTATCCCTGTCGGTCTGTGAGGCCTGGCACGAAGTCGACGTTCCAAAACACTCCAAAGGCGTTCTATAGGATTCAGGTCAGGACTCTGTCCATGCCAGTCCGTTACAGGGATGTTGTTGTCGTGTAACCACTGCACCACATGGTGTGAGTTATGGTTAGGTGCTCCATCGTTTTGAAAGATGCAATCGCCATCCCTGAATTGCTCTTCGACAGTGGGAAGCAAGAAGGTGTTTAAAACGTCAATGTAGGCCTGTGCTGTGATAGTGCCACGCAAAACAACAAGGGGTGCAAGCCCCCTCCATTAAAAACACCACACCACACCATAACACCACCGCTTCCGAATTTTACTGTTGGCACTACACACGCTGACATATGACGTTCATCGGACATTCGCCATACCCAAACGCTGTCATTGGATTACCACATTGCGTCCCGTGATTCGACACGCCACACAACGTTTTTCCACTGTTCAGTGGTCCAATATTTGCGCTTCTTACACCAAGCGAGGCGTCGTTTGGCACTTACCGGCGTGATGTGTGCCTTATGAGCAGCCGTTCGACCATGAAATCAAAGTTTTCTCATCTCCCGCCTAACTGTCACACTACTTCCAGTGGATCCTGATGCAGTTTGGAATTCCTATGTGATGGTCTGGACAGATGTCTGCCTATTATACGTTACGACTCTCTTCAACTGTCGGCGGTCTCTGTCAGTCAACAGACGTGGTCGGCCTGTACGCTTTTGTGCTGTACGTGTCCCTTCACGTTTCCACTTCACTATCACATCGGAAACAGTGGACCTATGGATGTTCATGAGTGTGGAAACCTCGTGAACAGACGTATGACAGAAGTGACACCCAATCACTTGACCACGTTGAAGTCCGTGAGTTCCTCGGAGCGCCTCATTCTACTCTCTCACGATGTCTAATGACTACTGAGGTCGCTGATATGGAGTACCTGGCAGTAGGAGACAGCACCATTCACCTAATATGAAAAACATATGTTTTTGGGAGTGTTCGGATGCTTTTGATCACATAGTGTAACTTTACTGCATTTGATAAGGATATTTTTGTCTGTGTTTAAACTGAATATCATAGGACCACGTCCAATTTGAGATGTCCTTTCTTGAATAAACATTATTCAACATAATTCGCTGTTGTCTTCTTCAATTACAAATGTTAAAGTAGAACCCTTGTTACTAAATTATTCATTTAACTTTTGTTTTGTATTTCTTTGTATTTTATTATCTCGGAATTCTAGCCAGTGCATAAGCTATTTGACTGCAGGATCATAGCTACAGGTTATTATTTGCAGCGAATTAGCTGTGGAACATGAAATCAGATGTTTGCGGCTGATCTTATGACTATATCGAGCTATTCTTTTTAAACAGAGCCATGTATAGCCGAGGTATCTAAAGTACTAGTAACCACACGTAAACAGCAACTGGTTTGCTAATAAGGGATGAAGGGGTCCTGTTAGGAAGATCAAATAATCAGAGATAACCGTTAAGTACCGTCGCAGGCAACAGTAGTATTAAAACTCTAAAGTGGACACAGTATCATTTAGACTGCACCATGCATCAATGGAAATCTGTTACCTGGTCAGATGAATCACAGTTCTTGTTGGACCCTTTTGATGTTCAGGTCCGTATTCTACGTCATTTGGATGAACGGATGCTCAAATTATGCGCCATACCATGGACACATGCTAGCGGTGGCCCATATGGGAGACATTCAGTTGGGCTTCCATGGGACCTGTGGTAGTAATTGAAGATACCATGGCAGCTGTGGACTATGTGAATATTATTTCAAACCACCTGCATCCCTTAATGCTTGGTGTATTGCCAGCCAACCGTAGCATCTTCCAGCAGGGTAACTGTACCTGGTACAAGGCCAGAACGGTGCTACAGTGATTTGAGGAGCAAGATAGTGAACTCATGTTAATGTGTTCGTCACAAGTTTGCCTCATCTGAAACAGAAGGAACATATCTGAGGCGCTATCGGGCGCCAGTTCCATGTCCACAAACCACCAGCCTGTAAATATATGAGAATTGTTTGGCCTCTACATAGACATCTGGTACCACATATCTCCTGGAACTTATCAAGGAATTGGTGCATCCATGCCCTGCAGAAACGCTGCAATATTGTGTTTCCAAGGTGTTCGCCATGTTTTGGCTCATTAGCGTGTATACGCTTCATGTCACTGTAGAATAACAAGCGTAATGTAATTCATAGCAATATTAGCGATTTTATATTCTATTTCATGTATGGAATTAGGGGGAAAATTACTCTGTATGCCTCCTGTGCTCTTGGTCACTGTGGTCGATGTGCCATGGAAAAAACAGAACTGTTGCAGTCTTCTTCGAATACTGGGATAGAGGATCAGTGGGAGTTTTGGGTAGAAAATTGCTGAAATCAGATTAGCAGTCCTGGGATTCTGACATCATCGCATCTGAGCAAGTGCACCAGGGCTATGGCATCATGTCACTGCCTTGTGAAGACCACCCCCAACCTGCACCACACGCCCGCCACCCCTCGAGCGTCCACTCGTCGACGTCACTGTTCTGTCTGCCAACGGCATGCAAGCTCAGGCGCCTCCCCCCCCCCCCTCCCCCACTCCAGCAATCTTTGACCAATTCTAATTGGATTGCATGAGTGTCATCATTTGCTGTGTCCAGTATGAAGCACCACCAATAGCAGCAGTGATCAGATGGGAAGCGGACTTTCAGTAAGCGTTTTATCAATCCATCTCTAATTCTTATTTTTATTTATTATTATTATTATTAATGTATTTCTTTATAGTGAGGGCTTGGTTAATATTGTTACATCGAGGACACACACATTCCTGCCTGAATCACAGCAGCACCAGTCACTTTCCACAGGACATCATCTCAACATTTCAGGCCTGGTATTGTTTGCCTGTGCTTTAGCACAACAGTAGCAGATACCAGAATGTGAGTCTCAGCAAAGTGCTAGCAGAATACTGCTATTCACCAATACGTATAATCTGACTGTCATTGTATCTAAGCATGCGGATGTAGGCCCAGCACCTTATAGTGACTTCACGTTGCGATTGAGTTAAAGAACTTTCAGCATTTTGGTACCAGAGTGCAGTATGCTTCACATCACATGAATGGAACTGTCTGTGTAGTATGATAGGGTTTACAGAGAGAAGAATGATGACTGAATACAACCTTTCACATACTCCTGTTAACATTAGTGTGTGGATGGGTGTGACATCAATTATTGACGTTTATGGAGAGGCAGTGCTTGAGTTAAAATATGAAGGTGCACTCATACGCATTAACCACTGAAGTGTGGAGAATTTCAACAACCCGTGCAATGCTTTACTGATTGTGGCAGACAGATTAAGCCACTGGCATCTTTACATTAGAACTACATACTGTGACTTACTAACTATTTATGTGCGTATAGTGCGAGTATAAATCAGAACAGTATAAATATAAAATCTGTGGAGGCTGAATTCACTGAAGGAATGCCTATGTGTGTATTTGCACATATATCCCTGAATACGATTCAGGCCCTATTCTGGGATCAGAGAACAGAATCATTTGGACAATACTGTAAAAACTGCGTGGCTGTGTGTCTGTATGTATGTAAATGAATGGTGTTGCTGAAAATTATTTTTATTTAATTTCACTGTACAATAACTTCAACAAAAATTAATTTGTCCGTAATTATCAATAACAATACATTTTCGAAAATCATTTACAATTCTATTTTAATAATTTTTTTTTACGAAGGAGATTGCTTATATACCGAGAGACATAAATCACACTAATACAATTAAATATTTTATACATGACTAGCAGCATGTGGTTACACGTATGGAGACATACATCATACTGAGAGAGGGGGAGAATGATTTTATATACAATATTCACATTACAGCAGCTAATTGCTTACAGGCTGAGAAACATTAATAAAACCGACAAACTGGTTCCTCATTGTAAATTGAGGAAGAAAGGTTCTATGAACATGGGTCCCGAAATACATTTTTGCCACAGTAGATGGCGCTGACCAATGAAAGTTCGTCTGACCATGTACCGTCTGTTCTTTGTTGTTGCAGGCTGTGTGACTGACGCAACGTAGTGTAAGCATCAGAATGGTCCAGTATTCGTTTTGGAAACAAGTAGAAATGGTGTTTGTGTACTCAGATAGAAACGTTAGAGAGGCAGCACAGCTAGGACACCCTGTAGAAACTGGTTCTCCTGTCCGTCACCTCTGCATGTACGTCTGTCTGAAAGGACCCGTGACCACACAACCACCCAAAAAGAGCTTGAAATCTTGGGTGAGCGTACTTGTTTTGGTGTCTATGAGCATACTTGTCTTGGTTTCGCTTGCTGCCTCTCGACTATTTCTCTCTTCTTGACCGTACAGAAACACACACTCGGCTTATTCCGACATCAATACCTGACTATTCTGCTGCTTACAGTACGCTGTGTCAATCGCACAACGTAGAACACACAAAGAATACACGGCATGGGATCAGACGAGCTGTGATTCGTCAGTGACATCTACTGTGACAACGATGCATGTCCGGACACATATTCATAGATCCTTTCTTCCTCCATTTATAGTCATGAATTCGTCCCTGCAGTTTGTCAGTTCTGTTAATGTTCACCCAGTATATATACATGTACACATTGTATGCAGAAGCTTGTAAACAGTACACGTAATAATAATAATAATAATAATAATAATATACAATTTGAGAGCACACATCAAGGTTAATTGCAGTGCTGTATGCACCTCATGGCCTTGTGACCGAAATAGTATATGGTGCAACTTATGCAGAGATGCCTCACCAGTGGGCAAACACTCCATGTTGTCTTCGATCGTAAGAGCCTGTGAGGCCGCATGATGCACACCTGTAGCCCATTTTTGAGTGACACTTGCATCTTCATAGGATGAATAACCTTTCAATCTGAGCCCCACAAATTACACTTTCGGCGAACCATTTCCCTCATCTTTAGTCAGGCTGATAACCTTCCCATTCTGTTATGCGATGAGGATAATCGGTCGTGGATCCAGACATGTCAGATACCTTGGGATTGCACCTAATTACTTCATATGGATCACAGCCTTTCACCCAGTAGATGAAATTGTCTGTATCCATATACAGTAACTTGGGGTCATAAAAAAAATGGTTCAAATGGCTCTGAGCACTATGGGACTTAACATCTATGGTCATCAGTCCCCTAGAACTTAGAAATACTTAAACCTAACTAACCTAAGGACATCACACAACACCCAGCCATCACGAGGCAGAGAAAATCCCTGACCCCGCCGGGAATCGAACCCGGGAACCCGGGCGTGGGAAGCGAGAACGCTACCGCACGACCACGAGATGCGGGCTTGGGGTCATCAAAAGTCGTTTTTGCAGACTCATAGTGGTATCAGTACATTTGGAGTTCGAAGAGATCTAGAATACATATATCGATATAGACAGTTTTCATGAACTCCACAGAAACCTTGACCATTTCCATAGTTACTGGTCGTTCATAGAAGATTTCGGCCAACTTAAAATTTGGCCTCATGATGTAATCTCTTGCACCATAACGCCTATCCAAATGGTAAACTAAATGGAGCTCACGATGGCGTTTAACATTCTCCCTCGGTTTTCAGAAAACTGAGTTGTTCATTAATTTATAAAATTCTTTTTTTTCCAAACAACACAACACAAGAGGCCTCTTTTTGGTATTAACATCGATGTACTACTTCAAACAAAGACGCTGGTTGAAGGAGATACCACAGGTGGTTGTAGCAAGTCCGATCCCCAACCTGAGACCCTGCTGGAGGTTTCTACAGGGTAGAATGTATCTCCGCTTATTTCTCAGCGTTGTCATCAGCCTGAGAACGGAACCATTTCACGGGACTAGACACTCCAGACATACCGGCAAGTCGCTGTGCACATCATGCATATTAGCAGTACATATCCTACACCAGCACTCGCAGTCACACAATGGATCTTTTTGTTCAATCTGGTGATTTTTCTCCTTGGATAGAGATCGGATCCCTCCAAACGGTAGAGTTTCTTGCATGATATGCTCATATTGATTATTTGCGTCCAAGTAAAAGATCTAACTCAAATCATTAGATGGCATGCACACTCCCTCATTCACTCTAGGGTTACTCACTATGACATACGTGCGCGCACCCAGGTCAACTCCACAGCTAATCCCGCGTTCGAAAAAGAGCAACGTATCAACATCAGTCAACAGTTCGATTTTGACAGTTGTCGTTCATAACATTGTGTTCCACGAAATCCCTGCTGAGATTTAATAGAAGATAGGCTCCAGAGAGTATTTATCCAGGCATACACTCTGGAATTTCTCAAAAACGTCTGCGAGCAAGTGCACGTCTGTCTCGATGTACAATTTTGCAATCCATCTGAATCGGAGATGTCGAACTCCTGCCAAACATTCACCACGTGCCTGTACGCGGCATCTGTTATGGCAGTGCCTGTGTGTTCACTGGTGAAGGCAGTTATATGTAGCAGTGTAGTTTCGTGCAGTCTCTTCATCAAATAGTTCGCGTTCTTTAACTTTAAGGTCTTACTATCGTCAGTGGGTATTTTCACATGTATTGGTTTCTGGTTCGAGCAATCACTCGCCTGTTCTAAATACAAATGCTTAGCAAAACAGATCAGGTATCTAAGGCAAAAATGCTTTGCCCCGTGATGTTTCGACAGTTGGGGGAAAAGTAAGCTGGCTGTGTTCATTTAGATGTAGTGATGCTTCTCCACTTTGGTGAACAGCAGTAAAGCTCCATACTTCGGATGCTGACCAGCTACTTTAGAAAAGTAGAGGGGTCCTACAATTTTATGCTTCACATCTCCTGGCTTGCTTTTCCTCTCACTTACATCCAGACCACTGACAAAACAGGATAATTAGGGTTCTGCCTCTCGAGTTTTGGTAGGTCTTGGATTGTGACGAGGGATTATACGCCTTCGAAGTTATAATTTGTGTATTTCGTAGGCAGTACCCACATATGCCAGTAAATGTACCTACAAAATTATATCATTGTACAATACATAGTTCAGAAGATATGACGTCAGAAACATTGAGATACATGGAAACGAAACGGCAGGGTGAAGTCCGATAGCAATACAGGTGAAATATGTGTGAAATATGTCCAATATGTACCTGAAATATGTGTGACATGCTTATGGAGGCAAAGCCACAGGTGAAATTGACTTTTCCTAAACCTCTTCACTAGTTTCAATCAAACTTCATAGACATATCACTTACTATCTGGAAAGAAATACTGTGCGATGTAAGAACCAGCAACCTCCTATTTTGGTGGGTGCGATAATGTGGAGAGAAAGTGGGAAGAAGAGGGACAGAGCGAGGGGGGGGGGGGGGGAGGAGGACATGGTTATAAATATAGTGGAGGAGGGGATAGACAGAGTGAGGTAGAGAGAGAAATGGATAGAGAAAGGGAAGAAGAAGAAGAAGAAGAAGAAGAAGAAGAGATGGACAAGGAGACGGGAAAGAGGAAATGGACACACACACACACACACACACACACACACACACAGAGAGAGAGAGAGAGAGAGAGAGAGAGAGAGAGAGAGAGAGAGAGAGAGAGAGAGAGAGAGAGAGATATGGACAAAGGGAGAGAGGAGAGAAGGAGATACAGAGGGTGGAAAGGAGATACAGGGGCTATGAGGAGATAGAGACATAGGAGGGACGAGGAGATGGACAGAGGGGTGCTGGCAGATTGACAGAGAGAGGGCAGTAGAGGGGCAGAGAGTGGGGGTGAAGGACGACTACACGGAGAGGTGTGAGGAGCACAAAGAGAGGGGGAAGACAATGGACTAATAGAATTGGAACAGGCAGTCAACTTCGGGTACGCAGCTAGTTACTAATTATTTTAGGTGTTAGCTATAGTGTGTGTTTCAGGAGGAATGGGCTATACTAACAACGAAAACAGCTGACAGAAGTGCCATGAAATGACCAGCTGCAAACCTATACGAAAATATACAAACTGTTGTTGAAAGCGTTTAACAAAAGTCGTTGTGCAGACATAGTCTTCACAACTCACCCATGCCGCGTCGAACTACATACAGTAGTATTATTATGTGTCTAATTAACCATATGTGCTCCAGTCGGTCACGAGTCAAATATGTGGCAGGTCTCAATGTGCTGTTTATTAACGATATTGAAGTTTAGTATTTGAACCGTATGGGTGCTTCCACAGGATGTGGTGCCGAATAAACGCAGTTTTCACAAGCAATTTGACATAATTCTTGTCACCTACACCCAATCGAAGCTAAATCCACCTATTTGCTTATTTTTTCTGAATACTCCAGTTGTAAAGACTAACGAAGGTAGCAGCAATCAGTTATTAGAAAAGAACTGTTTGTGTGTGTAGACTCATTGACAAAGATATGACCGGTTCTTTTCAGACGTAGCTTCCCATTGGCCCTAAATGGACCGATGGAAAATGTATGGTGCGGAAAACACAGAATTAACAAGACGTCAGTTTTCCGTGGGCCGCACACTTGTCAGTGGAAACACTCCGACCTTTTCAGTAAGATATTCAGGGAAACCATGGGAAAGTTCAATGCGGATAACTAGACGGGAATCGAGACCCATTTTTCCGATCGCAAGGCCAGAAGTAAGCCACCTCTGTGGATTACATGGTACCAGTAACATTTGTTTGACCATTACCTGTTTCGTTACCGAAGAATTATGGAAGTTTTGGAAATCTAGTAATAACCTCAGAATTTTTCAGCTAATGCAGTTATCTGGGAGCTCTGCAAAAAATACCCAGTAAGATATCTATAGGATTTGGAAGTCTTGCAGAGACTTAAAATTGTTTCTGATGTGCAGAAATATAAAACTGCACATTTCACAAAATGCAGTGAAGTATTCTATGACTACCATAGGAATGAGTCACAGTTTGAATAAGTCAACTTATACAAATACCTGCGTATAACAATTTATAGGACGTCGAACGGAATGTTTTGTGTAAGCTATTGGATTAATGACAGTAGGCACAGAGGAAATGTTCCAGTACTCCATAAGCGACTCGAACGGAAAGAAACTCCAGTATATGGTACTATACTACGTATCTTGCGTCATGCACTTCGAAGTCTTTTGCACAGTACGTGTGTTGGTGTAACTTTTTATCCGTTCGGCGAGCAACTGTTTCCTAATTCCCATTGCGTCTTCGTAGCAGTAGGCAGCGAGCATAGTAATCAAGGTAAGTAATGGTAGCTACTTCATCATGCAAAGCCCCCTTTGTGGGGTGACCGGACCCTTACGTGAGGAAATCTCGGCGGCTCACACAGCGTGGCTTAATCCCGCCTTTGCGTGACGTCACTGGGACATTGCGCTGCGGATTAGTCGCCGTTGCGCCGGCAGAATGTGAAAAGCCCCAAAAATGGGACTGCGCCCACAGGCGTGTCACACACAGCGCTATCCTTGGCTGCTGGGGAGGCACAATTCGTTGTTGTTACGGCATTAACATGTTTGAACTTAGCTGTTACGTTAAACTGAAAATGTAGATAGATTTATTATGGGTACTATTCGTTTCGCAAGCTGATAGTTACAGCTCCCTTTGAAGATTTTCGGTACGCTACTTAGTGCTGTGTCTTCTAGGGAAGTCACGGCTACTTAAACTGGCGCAAACACAAAAATTGCTTCTTTTCTTTTTCTACAACAGCTGTTTGTATTTTTTCTGTTGCGTAATCGAAGCATCGTCTGTACTGTGTGTGTCACGTAAAACTTGCACCCCTTCCATTTCGTAAGCTTAGTGCCTCTTAATTTTGTTAAATTGTTTATCCACAATACCCTTGCACGATCTGAGATACTGAAGCAGGTTTTTTTAATGGCAAGATACACTATTTATACTGCGTGGTGACTATTATCGCAATAATGTACGCACGGCCAGCCCCTGTATCACTCCAGAGAGAATTTGTTTCCAATTTGATTTTTCATTCCCCCAGAAAACACATGCTGTCTGTTTCTCCGGCAACTTTCGGAACACATCATCGCACTACCTGCAATTTTTAGCTGTCGCGGTTTTGTTTTTTTTTTTTTTTTTTTTTTTTTTTTTTTTTTTTTTTTTTTTTTTTTAATAGTATGTGAAAGCTAGCGGTATTCATCCGCAGTAAGAGGCAGTGATGGAAGTGGTGGAGTTATTCCCCTGTTGTATTCTACACGTTTTACGTGGTCTGCCGAGTCTCTGTATGATCGAACTGCCTTTTGAGAAAATATCGTATTTTTTACGTTCGCCGTCGGAAAATTAAACTGTGGTTTGAGAGATTTGCTAGATAACTGCCAGTCAGTCAATCTCTCCTCAGCAATCAAAAGTAACAATTTCACTTTTATGTTGTAAGCTCACCAAATTTCAGTGTCTGTCCAAAAGGTTCCTAGACTGATTTCTCTCCTGCCCTACAAGCGACATCAGCGCAGTACCTGCGGTGGCCGTTTGAACTAACTACTGTAGACAACAGATGTGTTTTCGATCAGCCGGTTACATGCAGGCGGTGTAAGTAGTGGTCGTGCGGCCGTAGTGTGTCAACGTTGTCGTCATGAACCGTAATGGAGAAGCATTTCTAAATATAATGTTCAAGATATTTTGCATAATTTCCATGCACTACAATGTCCACAAAACGACGAAGTGCAGAAATTCATGTGAAGAGTTAATGCTTTGTTGTCATAATCGATATTTAAGCCAATGTGACGCGAGCGTTGAATAACATCCAAAAGAAAGACATTTATGACCGTTTCACATGGTTGTATGAAAGTTACATACCTTGTACTTCCGTGGGGGAGACTGTGTAACATCTGATTCATTAAAACCACCATAACAGTTTTCTCCAATTTTTTTTTTATTAGTCCATTCTAGAAATTGTTTGGACTGAGCTATTCTTGTGTCCGTTACTGGATATGGTTGTGACGATTGTTTCCTCAAAGAGAAAAGCGCGATTCTTTGCAGAAGATAACGTTGTGCCACTCGTCGGTTCAATGTTACCTTCCAGATGGAAGGAAAGATAGTTGGAATTAATTTTTCGTCCAAGGCTTTCAGGATAAGGCTCCGTCGGAGATGAGGGGGGGATGCAACATGGGCCGTTTTAGAGAACTATCCCGTAATTCAGCGTGAGCGTATTACGAAGAACTATGGAAAAACTTAAATAGGTATGACCAGAAAAGTATTTGAGCTGTGCTCCTCCCCAGTATGAGTATAGTATCGTAACACTGCACCACCTTACACCACCTCCGTCAAAGGAGGTTAAGTAAAACCGATATGCTAAAACTACCATACGCAGATTCACAACGTTGCAATCTGCTTGCTTCATCTACGCACTCCAGACAACTGACGGACTGAATGTAGGACGGCAGTTCGCTTAGAGCGAAAATTGCTATGATAGGTAACGTGACTGGATGAAGGAGACGTCATTTACCACGCTAACGCAAGTTTATGGGTATTTTCAGATTGCAGATACCTCAGATACAGTGAGAGGGTTGTTCAATATTCGACACAAGGTGATCATGATATTTAACCTCATATTCGTCATTCAGCAGATTTAATATATCAGTCCGCAACTACAATGCGATTCGATGGCTATTACTTCTGTTTATACGCCATTGACCTCGGCCTCATTCCAGTTTGTCATTTCTTGCTCCAGACGTTTGACCAGTATTTAAGTACTGTATACAGACTACTTCGTGAGTAATTAGTTACTTGCATATGCTGTGATCATAGATGCGATCTCTCACTGTGACGGGGTCGAGTAAGTTTACATTTGTTATAAATTTCTCAGTGAAGGAAATAACGAAGTGATGGCTATTTTTATGATTATTAAATTAATCTGGCTTCCATTGATCTTATTATCTTAAAACACCTTTATTATTTTTACGGGCAGTGATTTATACTTAACAATGGTTAGTCTCTCTCTCTCTCTCTCTCTCTCTCTCTCTCTCTCTCTCTCTCTCTCTCTCTCTGAAAAGATGATGAACTGGATAATTTTGTGTCTTAAAGAAATATTTGTTTCTTAGGCTACAAATTTCTAGCTTAACTCACTTATATGATCTTTATAAGAGTCATTTATTGAAGGGAATGATTTTTGTTACAGGTAAGGCATGTATCAAACTCAACTCTGCACCATTTTCTATGTAAGTATTTCACGTTACAAAACAGTTTTATTTATTTAAATGCAGCTTAATTAAGATTGTTTTAACATGTTTCTGTGGAAAATTTCCGCTTTTCGTCCAGACAAAACGTTTAACTGCTGTTTTCGCGTTATCGTTTAGTTACAGTTGTCAGTTTGTGTTTTATTTCTTAGAAAAAATGCTTCACGAAATTAGAATTTTCAAAATAAAGCTAGAAAAAAAAGATTGTTGGTCGTTGTATATTCCCGCCGTACTTTCAGCGGAACAGCGACCAATACAGTGCTGAAAAAGTACACGTTTGTGTCTACAGCCCCAGTTTATTTATTTTGCATCCTGGCTACCGGTTTCGGTACACAATACCATTCTCAGGCTCTCTCACGGCACACAGTTGTCACGCTTGCTTCCCAAGTAGAGGTGTCAGATACACACCTACTGAAGCCGGTGGCCAGCAGGCAAAATAAATAAACTGAGAGTGTAGACACAAACACATACATTTAAGTGTTGTTTATAGGCCAGTCAGCTATTAATTTAGACATTTATATTGTTTCTTTTTATTTTCCGAAGAAGGGAAATCTGATGACATCCAGGGAATATCTCCAACATGTTGGCGTGGAATACTGGAAATAAACTTTCCATTCAACATAATAGAAACTACAGCGTTTTATAGAAGACATTGTCTTTCAACTTCTATACTCAACTCACTGTTTTGGTGGTGGCTTTATGCAGACACTCAGAGTTGATAAGTATTTACTTAAAGAAAAACTCAGCATATTCCGATATAAACCACATGTGATCCGTTAGCAAAATGTTTCCATCTTATATACGCTACACGGAATTTGCGTCGAATCGTTTCGAGTTATCCTGCCACATACTGAAGCAATTGTGGTTGTTTTTTTTTAATGAAATATTTGTTTCTTAAGGAAAGTGGCTTTCGAAAGCAGTGTAGTTAAATTACATGAAGCGAAAAACATGCTCTTTGTAGAACTAGGTTTGATTTACGTAATGGGGTGTAATTTGCTGTGTGTCAAAATGTTCAGCATATCTGCCTCTCCACTTCTCCAGTTCTACACGCCGCGCTGCGTGTATCTCCTCCTCCTCCCTCCGTTCACGGCAAACCATAACAGGTGTTATGACGGTGCACTATTCTGTTCAGTGGCCAATGTGTGCCATATCAGTAGCTGCATTTAAATAAACCATAACTGCGTTTAGATAATCTATAGTTGCTTAAAAAAAATGGCTCTGAGCACTATGGGACTTAACATCGATGGTCATCAGTCCCCTAGAACTTAGAACTACTTAAACCTAACTAACCTAAGGACAGCACACAACACCCAACACCCAGTCATCACGACGCAGAGAAAATCCCTGACCCAGCCGGGAATCGAACCCGGGAACCCGAGCGCGGGAAGCGAGAACGCTACCGCACGACCACGAGCTGCGGACTATAGTTGCTTCAATATCTCCGTAAATATTGTTACGAAAATTTGCCTCAACGACAAATAAAAATGGGTGAAACTTTGTTTCACTGTCTCAAACTGTTCCACCACTATTGGACTCTGAAACTATAAGGCATGAGTAGAAACAACAGCAATATTTATGAAAATGAAATAAACAAGAAAGAGCCACACATGAACGGAATTTTCTTTCATTGATTGCGCAGATAACACGGACAGATGATAAGAATTACAAAACTGTAAGGAAGTTTGCCTTTAACTGTTGTTGTATACTTCGTATTTTTCATTGACATCTGCGAAACGCGGAATCGAGATTGCCGCGCGGTGTGGCCGCGTGGTTTAAGACGCCATGTCACGATTTGCGCGGCCTCTCCTGCCGGAGGTTAGGAATCCACACACATTTGAACATTTGAAACGAGACTGGAATAATGAGAGCGCACAAAGTAGTATTTAAATACCATTCTTCTCGCTCTCCGTAAACGAATGGAATTGGAAAAAACCTTAATATTTCCTACTTTTTTTTTACGAGGTATGTTGGCTAATAGTTCACGCGTTTATTTAGATGTCCCCATCCATTGCAAAATCAAGTAAGAGTCCTAGTAGTTAGCCCACTGTTCATAATTGATTATTTCAAGAGTTGATCATTTCGAGTTCCATGTTCTGGTAACAGAGATTCTGTCTAAATAAGCTATTTTTTGCGTTGAAGTGTTTGCCGTACTTCGTCTATTTCATGCGTTGTGCGCAATGAGTGCACGGTCTGCGGCAGACGACTACTTTATTTCGTAACATCCCCGTAAATTAATGACAGTGGCGTTTGCCGTGTTGTTTGACATTTACTTCTTTTTATTGTTACTTAGGGATTCGGTTTATTTACTGTTAAATGCATGCTGACGTGCAGTTTAATTTTGAGCAGAGCTGGGCGCTAGCTATTAGTCACACTCGGCTTTTAATTTCCGCTCTACAAAATGAAAATAACGATCCGACAGAACTAAACAGGTGTTAATTGCACTACTGTAAATAACGTTTACAGCGATGTTGAGAAGAAAATTCGAATTAAACACAGTGTGTATGGCCGAGAAAATAACGCATATTGTGCCGTAAAAGGGGGAAGGGATGAAAATTCGAATAACTATGTGGACTCTTAGGTGTCCTTTTTGTGATTTCTTTTTATGTAATTCGTTTAATTCTAGTTCCGATAGTTGTGCTAAGAGCTTCTATTACTTTCGACGGCTATGCAGAGGTCATCAATATAGTAGGTCTATGACTTCAGTCTTGTAGAAACTCTTTCATACGCCAATATTTTGGCAGTCAAGAGACGACTCAGAACACAAAACTATACAGGCATACATTCGGTTGATAAACGATCGATTTTATTGCGTAGTCATACTTTGTCTGCTTTCGCTCTTCGTGCAGAGACTACTATACCTCAATATTTGAAGTTCATCTCTTGTAATAAATCATCTGCTCCTCATTTTCTAAATTCATTGCAAAGCAGTGAGCGAGCGCATCCTCGTGCTGTTAACAAATCTGAAGAGCTGAATTAATGTAAATGTGCAGTGCACTGTATTTTTTTCTTTTTGTGTGTTTTACACAATTCGTTTCTTGAGATGAAGGGTTTGTGGGGCGCTCAACTGCGCGGTCATCAGCGCCCGTACGAAGTCCCAATTTCTACACAGTCCATCTCCTTTTCACAATCCAATCTAGTCACTCTCACAAATGATAATGACGATGAAATGATGACAGCACAAACACCCAATCCCCGGGCGGAGAAAATCCCCAACGCGGCCGGGAAACAACCCGGGACCCTGTGATCCAGAGGCAGCAACGCTAGCTCCTAGACTACGAGCTGCGGACTCTTTTTAGAGGAATATTTATAACAAGTGAGGTTTTAACACAAATATGGGAACAAATTTTTGTAATTAATGAGATGGCTCTACCTTAGTTGGACAGTATCCAATGAGACGTAATGATCAAACAGTAAAATACATAATAAAATTAAATCAGTTGTGTTATTACTAACATTTTCTCTACCCGTTTTGGTTTTGTGCCTTGTATTTATGCCCTGCTCTGTTTTCCACAAATGTTAGCGAGGATTCAACAAAGGGGATAGAAAGTGAACTGCATACCACAGAATAATTTCATATGAGCTCCCATATGATTGGAAGAACCAACAGTGATTGCTTGTGGACTGTGACGAGCACACTGTCGATCAGTCATATCCCAGACGGATTATGTGGCCGATATGTTAGAAAAATAGGTTATATCTCATCGTTACTCGACGCGGCTGGAACATCTGCATGTACACTCCGCAAACCATCTTACCATGTACGGAGAAGGGTAATTGGGCGGTAAGAACGTCCATTATTAAGCTGCCGTATGAGAACGAATCTTCGTAACTTCGCCTTCATTGTGTTCTTGCGAGATCCACGTAGGAAGAAGAAATGTGATATTTTACTCTCCTAGGAAAATAAGCTCACGGAATTCCGTCATACAGAAATACTAGCTTGTGGCATCTGCCACTAGAGTTGAATGAACACTATATTGACGTTAACGGGCTTGCTAAATGAACCCGTGGCAAAACGGGCTGCTCTTCTATGGCTCCTCTGTCTCCTTTATCAGCTATATAATGACCGCAGAGTGAGCAACGGTATTAAAGTAATAGTCGAGCGATGATTTCATAAGCTTTCTCTCTCATGACTGGACTTGCAGTTCCTCAGGATTTTTCCAGTGCGTCTGTCCGGCATCTGTCTTTCGTACGCTTAGTTTCATGTGGAAGTTCCACTTTAAAACGTTCCATGTGCTTACCATCATATATTTAATGGATTTGACCGTCTCTAGTGGCTGATCAGCGATCGTTAACGAATTAACAACTGGTCTTGGCGTCTGTTTATGCACAATACGTTGCATTTGTTTATGTTGAGAGTCAACTGCCTGTTCCTGAACCAAACTTCGATCCTCTGAAAGTCTTCAAGTATTTCTGAACATTTTTGCACCGTTAAGATTATTTTACATAGTATACTCTACAACACCATCCTTGAGCAGCCGTTTCGCGCTTACGGCGTTATCCATTACCTTATAACATATACAGCATGTGTCCCGTAAGAGTTATCAGGCGTATTTTATCTGGTTTTTCGGAAGTTCTTTGCATTTCGTTTTTGCAGTATGTAGCTAGACTCAGCTTACATAATAAGTGCTCCTCACGTCTTACATACGACGCCCAGCGTCGAGCCGGCCGGAGTGGCCGTGCGGTTCTAGGCGCTACAGTCTGGAACCGAGCGACCGCTATGGTCGCAGGTTCGAATCCTGCCTCGGGCGTGGATGTGTGTGATGTCCTTAGGTTTAATTAGTTCTATGTTCTAGGCGACTGATGACCTCAGAAGTTAAGTCGCATAGTGCTCAAAGCCATTTGAACCATTTGAACCCAGCGTCGACGGAACGCATAGCTTCGTTTCCCGTCGCAAACAAATTGGTTTTTATAGTGGAATTTTACGTGCCCATTAGATAGTGCGGTGCTAAATTAGTGTGGTACGATATTCGTTTCGTTGTGTTGGCAGAAGAGCCAACACCGTGTTACGAGGGGAGGCCGAAATGCACGCGTTTAGCTCACGCAGGCTGGCGTGAGGAGGGAAGAACTATACTGATGTGAAGTCTGGAACATGACAAGGAATGAGAATTAAGAAAGCGGACGTAATTAGTTTGATACTTAACTTTAATCCATTAATGATGAACGTCGCTCTTGACGGAACATGATTCACAATATTGTCTGTTCAGAAGACATAGTATCTGAAGATAACGCCTTGCTAGGTCGTAGCAAATGACGTAGCTGAAGGCTATGCTAAACTGTCGTCTCCGCAAATGAGAGCGTATGTAGACAGTGAAACATCGCTAGCAAAGTCGGCTGTCCAACTGGGGCGAGTGCTAGGGAATGTCTCTAGACCTGCCGTGTGGCGGCGCTCGGTCTGCAATCACTGATAGTGGCGACACGCGGGTCCGACGTATACTAACGGACCGCGGCCGATTTAAAGGCTACCACCTATCAAGTGTGGTGTCTGGCGGTGACACCACGTGTTTCATCGATATTTATCAACAGGGCAGTAAAACATGAAATGTAACGTATACTCCAGCAGCGACTGAGCAGCGCTGCTGTATCGCAGTAGCAGTCAGCATGAGCTATGGCAAAACTGCCTTTGCAGGAGTACTGGTTATACTGTACTTGGTGTTTCACTGTCTCTGTTGATACATACCGATGAAACGAATTTGCGCTAGACTAACTTGGGACAGCTCTACGGAATGCACACGTATAATTCTGCTTCAAAAATCGTTTCGTTCGTAACTAGAAACAAACCGACGCATTCCGTTAGCGCTGCGTGTCGAATCAAAAATGTGATGGACAGTATTTGTCTGAAATTGATGCCAACTACACACTGCAAAAACTAAATTGCAAATGTCTTCCGAAACATCAGAGAAATACGCCTGACGACCTTTGGGAGGGACACTCTGTATTTATCTTCTTAGAATCGTCAGACGCATCGTCCGTGATGTTTCGGTAGATGCTTTCTACTTCGTTTTGGCACTTGGGGTGTAATCGGTGCAGACAAATACTGCTTATGACATGTTTCGCCGGCCGAAGTGGCCGTGCGGTTAAAGGCGCTGCAGTCTGGAACCGCAAGACCGCTACGGTCGCAGGTTCGAATCCTGCCTCGGGCATGGATGTTTGTGATGTCCTTAGGTTAGTTAGGTTTAACTAGTTCTAAGTTCTAGGGGACTAATGACCTCAGCAGTTGAGTCCCATAGTGCTCAGAGCCATTTGACATGTTTCATGCGATGCTCAGTGTCAATGGAAAGCGTCAGTTTGTTTCTAGTTACAAACGATTTTTAAAGTGGAATTATACGTGCCTATTCTCTAGAGCTATCCCAAATAAGTATAGTGCGATACTCGTTTTACCGATATGTATTAACAGGGACATCAAAACACGAAGAATAACTAGGATTCGAGCAGCTACTCAGCAGCGCTGCTGCATCGCGGTGACAGTGTGGGCCAGGACAGCGCACGTGACAGAGTAAGCTGGGCAACGAAGACGTGACGAATTCACATTTTACTGCTTTTTACTGTCCCTGTTAATACACATATCTAAATCGAATATCGCACTAGACTAACTCGGGACCGTTCTATCGAATAGGCCTAAAGTTCCGCTTTGAAATCTATTTTGTTTGTGATGGGAAACAAACCAACGCATCCTGTTGATAAAGGGACGCGATGAGCATCATTTCTTTGCGCCTCCTCCAGCTACACACTGCAAGAACGAAGTGGAAAACATCTGCTTAAACATATGAAAAAACGTACCTCACGTCTCTTAAGAGAGTGATCCGGTGTATATATTCTGTTTGGCTGCTTTTACGGCTGAAGATTTTTCTCCTGAAAAAGACATGCCGTGTTGTAACTGCTACGAACTCTTTGGTCCAATCACAAATTTTGGTCTAGTATTCCGTACATTCACTTTTTTTTTCATTAGGCGATGTTGCGGAACTGTACGGAACACCTTTCGGATGTCGATGAACAAGCCATTAACCCTAGCAGTGCAAAGGCATTTCCCCTAAGCCGACCGGTGCGATCGAGGGGTTTTAGGCGCTTCAGTCTGGAACCGGGCGACCGCTACGGTCGCAGGTTCGAATCCTGCCTCGGGCATGTGTGTGTGTGTGTGTGTGTGTGTGTGTGTGTGTGTGTGTGTGTGTGTGTGTGATGTCCTTAGGTTAGTTAGGTTTAAGTAGTTCTAAGTTCTAGGGGACTGATGACCACAGTAGTTAAGTCCCATAGTGCTCAGAGCCATTTGAACCAACATGTGCTACCGACATTATGACTACCCAAAAAAATGAAAATTTCGTTCATTGTTCATGACTTTCACTCTCAGCATGCTTTTCATGGAAATACTGATTTGTAACCAAGGCCCTGAACCTGTTACTAATGAATACAACCATTATTGTGGAAGTGACATCTACTACTGAGATCTAAATTTTTGGGTTAAGTTTAACCGAAAAATTTAAAACGCACATGGAATCTGGGAGAACAATTAATCAAAAACAGTAAATCTTTTGGAAAATTTTAAAATGGGAAGCTGGGTAGATCACAAAATTTTCAAAAGTTTGGTACGCGAGGGTTAACGTCGGCACTGGTGACTACGTTCTTAAAAAAAAAAAAAAAAAAAAAAAAAGAGGTTCAAAAGGCTCTGAGCTCTATGGGACTTACCATCTGAGGTCATCAGTCCCCTAAAACTTAGAACTACTCAAACCTAACTAACCTAAGGACATCACACACACACACACCCATGCCCGAGGCAGTATTCGAACCTGCGACCGTAGCGGTGGCGTGGTTCCAGACTGAAGCGCCTAGAACCGCTCGGCCACAGACGCCGGCCTACGTTATTTCCTAGGGAGGTAGTTTTCGGTCTCCAAAAATAAATAATATGCGAGAATTAAATGTTCTAAAATATTCTGCTACATACTGACGTCTGTCATAAAGAGTATATGTAACTTCAATAAAATAATTCTATGATTGATCGATTGCAGGGAAGAGGGGAATGGTGAAGCAGGGCAGCGTTGGATTGATGGCTAGTAGCCAGCTACGCTTGAACCGATTCTGGATATGCCAGGTAACCAAGCAACACTGCGAGAGCTTGGCGCTCCAGAAAGATCTGCAACTTCAATCGGAAAGTTGTTTCAATAACGGTAGCGTTGTGTGCATGACCACTTCGGGCCTGCCATTGTTCTTTAAAACGGGAAATGTACAGCTCATTGCAGATTTAATCAGAATTTATTCTGGTAAGGTGACTAAACCTTATGGAGCTTATTTTAATTTATTGATGAAAATATACGTATAATATAATTAGTGTTTGTTACTGCCTGACGATATCAAAGGTGGTGAGATTACCTAATCACCAATGAAGTAACCGTTTTCTCAAATAAAAAGTACCCTCAAGGAATCATTATAATAGTAGGTGGGAAGCTAATAGGCTGCATCCCTTTGGGAGCATAGTTTCAAAATTCGCTTCAGTAAATTTAGGGAAACCATGCTAAACTAAAATCTCTGGATGACTGGACGCCATTGAATCTCACATTTCATTGTTCTGAGGCGAGTATTTTAACTGGTGCTCCACCTCACTCACTGGACAGTCGATGATTTTTGTCATATCACGTTGCACTTATGTTAATTCAAAATGAGGTGTATTGTTTTATACGATAAGCTGAATTCACGGAAATTATCTTTACAGGTAGTTAACAAACGAATGTTTCACAATATTTTAATAATGTTGTCAAAGCTGGCAGTGTCTACAGGTGGCATCTTAGAGTGGCGTGCGTTCACGATGGAAGAGGGAAATGTCAGCAGAGCCCCTACTCTCTCTCTCTCTCTCACTCTCTCTCTCTCTCTCTCTCTCTCTCTCTCTCTCTCTCTCGATACCCTCACATCTCCCTATCTCCCTCCTCTCGCCTCCCTCCTCCTCCCATACCCCTGTCACTTCCTCCTCTACCCTCCTCTCTTCCACCCCTACCCCTCTGTCTTCCTCCTCCCTCATGCCTCCATAATACCCCTCCCCTCTTCCTCTTCTACTCTTGCTCTTTGCTCCTGCACACTCCTCATGCCTCTAAATTTCGACTTTCTCGTGGCAACATTTCCCTGTTTCCGGATCATCTCTGGTACAATGAAAGCCTAGGGCATGCTTCATTGTTACGGTGTATACAGCCTGCTGTGGCAACAAGCAAACGAACTTCTGGTGATCCTTTACCCATGGCTCTGTATCAGACCACATTAGTCACCGTAAAACGGAGATACTTTGCACATGTGTCGGTAGTTTTTTGATTGTCACTTTTTTAACATCCAAAATTATTATTATTTTTTTTTTTTTTGCTCCAACAGAACAATGTGTCTTTTGGCTATCAAATGCATATAAATATCAAGCGTAACTAGCCACCCATGATTTCATTTTTTTTAAGTGTCAAAGTACCCCATGTGGGGGGGGGGTTTCTTTGACCATGCATTAAAATACAACTTACGTCAAAGATCTAAAGCATAAAGGTTATTTACACATCACTTTGATAATAAAATATTAATATGTTTTGCATTATACAGGAAATAAAAATAAAAAAGAGTTTGACAATCAGATCGTCATTTTTTTTGAAGAAATATTTAACGTAATAATACCAAATATTTAAGGTACAGTTATAGGCATGTAATCAACCTTGTAATTATCTTTGGGATCATACTTAATATTAGCTTTATTACAATCAAATTTAGCAATAAACTTAACAAATGTGAACAAAAATAGATAAGTTAAAAATAATTATTAATATGTATTCTCGCACACTATACATTCGTAGGCGAGAGTGGTAGAGCCTTTATTTCACATGTCACAAATCCAATTTTTGCAAGTGATGCAGCAAATGCTGTCAGCAGCACGGTGGTAGAACCGGAAATGACGCTTACAGATGTAACAGAGGTTGTTGTCTTTCTTCTTGCCCGTTATTCCCTTCCTGTGCGACAAATCATTTAGACGATCTACATCGGAAGAAGTCTGGACTGTTGTAGGCGGCACAGGAGATGAGGGGATTGATGCGAAGGTCGGGTCAACGTCGATAGCTAAGACAACAACAACTGAGACATCGGATTAGATACGTGAGGCATAATGGATTGTTGGAACATCTTGGCTTGCTGCAGATATTTGTGTACCTGGTTTACGAACCATTTTCTTTCCTCTTCCCTGTCGAATTCTTTCAGAGTTACAGCCCCTTGCCCCTTTTTAAAACTCCAGAAGACTGCTATCGAGGGCACTTCCAGTCTCTTCTGAGTGATCTGCTGGAAGCTTTTCCAAAATGACTTCCGGATCAAAACTGGAAAGACGTGTTGTTCTTAAGGAGCTCTGTAGATTTTACTTCTTATTAGGAGACCGATGACCTCAGCTGTTAAGTCCCATAGTGCTCAAAGCCATTTCTTATTAAGAGCCAATGCATCCTCCAGTTTCTTTAGCAGCATGGGTAACTGTGGCTTTGGGATGATTCCCCGTGTTCTTGACGCTTTTCTCTAGTTTATCCACAACCTTCCGTCACTGTTTCTTTCAAAGCCCTGAAATACCCACGTCCAGTGGCTGCGTCATGGGCGTCGAGTTTGATGTCAGTCTTCTAAAAGATATATTGTTTTTTAGTGCAGTTTTGACGACTTAAAGTGAAAAATGAGAATCCAATTGTCACCATTTCATTTTCTTCGCTTTGATTTTGGATGTGCGGTTGAAATATTTTGAAGAACTATACCTCGGAGAGGTTTACTGTTTTCGTAAATAATTGTAGGAGGCCCGCCACGTCTCCAGTTGTCGTAAAGGTGCTTAGATTTATAGACAATCGATTATCCTTTAGCTGTGGCACAAGACATGATGCTGCTGGGTTATTTCGAATGCACCTGGACTCTTTCGATACGTTTGTGCCCTCGGCGTTATCGTCCCATAGTCGTCTATAGTATTTGTCACTTCATAATTACAAATTAGAGCAGGACGTGTCTCCTCTATAGCTGGTCTCAAATTCTCAACAAACTCTTCGCTACAGTTAGGAGTGACTGACGCCCTTCAAGTTTCGGTGTTTGTGCCCAGTCTCTGCATGAGGATGTTCCAAGCTGCAAATTCGTTGAAAAATTCTTGAGCTGGCAAGTTTCCTTTCGATTAATTTAAAACTCTACCTTCCTTCTTGATAATCATTTGAACGATGGTTCGAATGTCGGCCTTTGTGAAAGGAAAATCCCAGTCTGATGATAGTACACAAAGGTATCTGCTATTAATTTCTCCTTCAGAGGCGTCATAACAGTGGGTTCTCTTGGCTTTCCTTCGTGTTTGTGATGAATCCTTTTAAGAAAGGTTGTCATGTTAATTTTGTACTACTTGGCAGCACTTTCCTGGTTAATGTCCCCGCTCTCACTTCCGCAATGGCTTTTCCACGGTCTTATTCACTATAATTTTCTTAGTTTAGTGCACCCAGCATCCATTTATATGTCCTGACTGATGCAATGCAAATGAACACAAGAGTAACCTATAACAAATAAAAAAAAACCATATGTATAACCGATTAACTCACAGATGCGCATATATATAACTTAATCTACCAAAATCTGTAGGTGTTTATGTAAACAACACTATAAACTTACCGAAAACAGTATGAAACCGTGTTTACGCATGACACTACAAACACGGGGGGGGGGGGGGGGGGGGCGATTGAAGTGGCGCAGTGGCTAGCACACTGGACTCTCATTCGGGAGGACGACGGTTCAACCCGCGTCCGGCCATCCTCATTTAGGTTTTCCGTGATTTCCCTAAACAGCTCCAGGCAAATGCCGGGATGGTTCCTTTGAAAGGGCACGGCCGACTTCCTTCCCCGTCCTTCCCGAATCCGATAAGACCGATGACCTCGCAGTCTGGTCTCCTTCCCCAAACGGCACAACACAGTCCAACCCAAGCCAATAAACACGGACGACGAACACGCTCGGACTAGTAGATAAGTCACATGATCGTAGCGGAACCTACTACCCGCAGTTTCCTGCCGCCACGCAAAGTCACGCACACATTTAAACCGTATTTTGGTGCTCTGTTAAAGTGGCCCCAAATACTGTCAAAGTTACACTTAAAATCAAAGTGACCCCGTTTTACGATAACGCGTGTATTCACACAAAGGCTGTGCAAAACTTGTTTCTAGAAAAGTGTACTGAATGATTTTATATTTTGGGTTCAACGATCTATTTTCGAAAGGGATTCGATCCTTTATAATTAAATAGAACAAGAACGAAAATACTTTCTGTACTCTTTTGGATAGAAAGTCAGAACAGGGTTTGAGAGCTTTCCACATCACACAAAATTCATTCCAAGAACAGTATATACGAAGTACTTGAAGTGATTACATTCCTAGATAAATAGCTGAAGTGGTTCTTAGGTACCGGCTATGGACCCACATTGAGAAATATGGGGTAGATGATACAGGTGGCGAATTCTGTCCTGTGATACAGTATTCCACACTTGCTCGGCCCATTCTCTGCGCAGCTCTGTAAGACACGAGAGTGAACGAATCACACGAGTCACTTGTCCCTACGTGGTGAGCACGTGCTGCATTGGAGATGAATTTGGCGATAGTACTGACAAGCGAAGTTGCTGCACACATACAAAGCACGTTGAGTTTCACGGTCAGTGTGTTGGCGAGCATTACCGTACTGAAACAGCAAATCGCATACCGTCAGTCATGTTAAAAACTGTCAGTAGAACTGGTCGAACAGTGTTCTGTACGCCAGCGTTCCGTCCACAAATGTCAAAAGTAAATGGGAGCGGTACTTTGTCACACCCCAAATCTTAGGCCTGAGATATATATATATATATATATATATACACTCCTGGAAATTGAAATAAGAACACCGTGAATTCATTGTCCCAGGAAGGGGAAACTTTATTGACACATTCCTGGGGTCAGATACATCACATGATCACACTGACAGAACCACAGGCACATAGACACAGGCAACAGAGCATGCACAATGTCGGCACTAGTACAGTGTATATCCACCTTTCGCAGCAATGCAGGCTGCTATTCTCCCATGGAGACGATCGTAGAGATGCTGGATGTAGTCCTGTGGAACGGCTTGCCATGCCATTTCCACCTGGCGCCTCAGTTGGACCAGCGTTCGTGCTGGACGTGCAGACCGCGTGAGACGACGCTTCATCCAGTCCCAAGCGTGCTCAATGGGGGACAGATCCGGAGATCTTGCTGGCCAGGGTAGTTGACTTACACCTTATAGAGCACGTTGGGTTGCACGGGATACATGTGGACGTGCATTGTCCTGTTGGAACAGCAAGTTCCCTTGCCGGTCTAGGAATGGTAGAACGATGGGTTCGATGACGGTTTGGATGTACCGTGCACTATTCAGTGTCCCCTCGACGATCACCAGTGGTGTACGGCCAGTGTAGGAGATCGCTCCCCACACCATGATGCCGGGTGTTGGCCCTGTGTGCCTTGGTCGTATGCAGTCCTGATTGTGGCGCTCACCTGCACGGCGCCAAACACGCATACGACCATCATTGGCACCAAGGCAGAAGCGACTCTCATCGCTGAAGACGACACGTCTCCATTCGTCCCTCCATTCACGCCTGTCGCGACACCACTGGAGGCGGGCTGCACGATGTTGGGGCGTGAGCGGAAGACGGCCTAACGGTGTGCGGGACCGTAGCCCAGCTTCATGGAGACGGTTGCGAATGGTCCTCGCCGATACCCCAGGAGCAACAGTGTCCCTAATTTGCTGGGAAGTGGCGGTGCGGTCCCTTACGGCACTGCGTAGGATCCTACGGTCTTGGCGTGCATCCGTGCGTCGCTGCGGCCCGGTCCCAGGTCGACGGGCACGTGCACCTTCCGCCGACCACTGGCGACAACATCGATGTACTGTGGAGACCTCACGCCCCACGTGTTGAGCAATTCGGCGGTACGTCCACCCGGCCTCCCGCATGCCCACTATACGCCCTCGCTCAAAGTCCGTCAGCTGCACATACGGTTCACGTCCACGCTGTCGCGGCATACTACCAGTGTTAAAGACTGCGATGGAGCTCCGTATGCCACGGCAAACTGGCTGACACTGACGGCGGCGGTGCAAAAATGCTGCGCAGCTAGCGCCATTCGACGGCCAACACCGCGGTTCCTGGTGTGTCCGCTGTGCCGTGCGTGTGATCATTGCTTGTACAGCCCTCTCGCAGAGTCCGGAGCAAGTATGGTGGGTCTGACACACCGGTGTCAATGTGTTCTTTTTTCCATTTCCAGGAGTAATATATATAATCAGGGTGTCTTACACGAATATACTCTTAGACTATTCGGTTACAACGTTTATATTAGCTACCAAAATTTGTGAACGACCAACGCTTTGGTTCAGGCAGAAACTAGTTTCATCGGTGAAAACGACATCACGACATTCAGTTCTGTAGGTGATCGTTTCTGTGGCGACACCTGTCGAACTGCGCGAGTAGAAGCTCTAGTGTGAGTTGAATACGGCCAAGAGGTAGGTGTGTGTGTCGGTGTGTGTGTGTGTGTGTGTGTGTGTGTGTGTGAGAGAGAGAGAGAGAGAGAGAGAGAGAGAGAGAGAGAGAGAGCGCAATTTCTACTGGTAGTAACCGTTTTAGTTGACAATTTTGTGATATTACACTAATAAGGCACAACATTATGACCATTGCCCATGGCGGTGTCGAATAATGCCTGGTAGCGGTGATGCGCTGAGAACGCATATAAGCGGAGGAGAGACGAATGGGGGATCATGCCAGCTGCAAATGGGAACACCACTCACATTAAAGACTTCGCAGAAGGGTTTAATGAATATGCCCCATGTCATCCAGGCATTCTTTGAATGTGTGTAAGTGAACTGTAGTGATGGCTTGTTTCCATGCTTGATGCATCTCGGGCTTTTACTATTTTAGCAATACAAAAAAGAACTGCCATCACATGGCTACCCGATTTAGTAGTGAGAAAGAGAAGGGTAACCCACCTTATTTCCAAAATGTCGTTTTGAGCGAGGGTTCTGACTGGAAGCACTGATTATATTAAGCGCAATTCCAACAGAATTCTACATCTCAGACAATTAAAAATGTGATCTGACATTACTCTGTGAAAAATTTAGGGATTATTATGAAGCAGCTTTACCATCGGAAGGTCTTGCTTGTCCCTTGATACTCGTTTTGTTAATTTGCATGGCGACTCTTACACCCCGAAAACCATCTGTTCGAAACAATAATCTTTTTGTTGTAGAGTAAATCGAAGTGAAATTCAATAACTGGTAGAGAGACTGGCACGCTTCAACTTCGCTTTATTAAAAAAAAACCTTTAAAAAATTCGTCAAGTCCACTGTCTTGTCCTAGTTTGTCTTTTTCTGTCCATTCCCACATCGCTTTCAACTACCTTTATAGGACTTCTAAGTTTATTCGCTTCTTTCATCTTGACTGTTGTTTCAGATATACCATACTTACGTGCTGAATTTGCTTCCGTATCCCTATTCTTTAAAAAATCAATAACTTCTGGTTTATCACTCACAGAGTATGCTTTTCGTTTTTGCGACATTGTAACAAGCGCACGGATATCTAGACTCTAAGTGTATGCACTTTATTGATGTGCTCATTTCTGTTGTTGTCAAACATTATGTAGTTACTGTAGTTTGTTGAATGCGTCTAAATGTTGACTGCAATGCATGTAATCATTTTCATGTCAAGCAACATTCGTGATAGAAAGATAATAAGAGAAACCCTATCCCCTTCGTTTGTTTTCAGGGCTTGAAGCTTTCGGTGGTAAATGATGCAACAGAAACGCTACGTACTGAAAATAATAAGATTATTAAACAGCGGTATATAGCGCTTTTATTGGATGATGATTATCCCTTTAAATCCGTGCTTAATACATCGCTTTAGCATAGTTACAAGAAATACAGCATTCGCCCAACAATATGAGAGGTATATGAGTCACGCAGATGGTTAAAGAACTGTAATAACAACAAACTCCGATAACGTATAGTGTTCACTCACCATAATCACTGTTACCAGTTTTTCACCTGCGAATACTGTTCTTGTCGGCTATGAGTCGGCGAGTGTGCAAATGGGAGGAATGGTTGTTACTTTACTCGTTGTTGCCTACATTTTGGAAATCAGTTTTTCTTTCTCCATAGTAATGCGTCTTTCCTTCCTATTTTGCCTATGGTTTGCCGGATGTACCTGACTACTCAGGAACGACAAAGTCATACAAACAGAAGTTCTGGCCCTTTGCAACACTGAGAATCCGACTATGACAGCAGGTGACAAAATCTCACATTTGATGAAAGGAGTCGGAGGTGTTTCTCTGGAGAAGGTATGTTAGGAGAAGACATGTACCTAACTCTTCTGATGAAAGAAAGAACTCTGGTCGACTCCCGAATGTTATTTCTAACAAGGAATCCCTTGAGTGTGGGGTCTCAAGTTCACTCCATAATTATGTTAATTTGAAAGCTTTGTGTTTCACAATTACGACAGGGGAAATATCACCTGCTAATGGTTCACCATGTGCGTCAAGAGGGCGACAAAAAATGAGTGTCCGGGAAGTGCAGAAATAAACCTTCTATGGGATTTATGTAGTACGCTTGACAATATGAACATCGTAGGCGTTGAAGAAATTTTTCAAAACAAACTATTAACTTGCACCATGAACGCTGTATGAAGAATGTGAAGAATGGCGCGCCTCAGTGATCACACAGTTTCGCACAATCAAGATCGAACGCGAGCTCCAGAACTCCTTGGGAGTTATAAGCCGTGCAGGACGTTCCGCTAGGTACCCACTCTCAAAGAATGCTTATAGAATCATACTGGTGTACCGAGGTGATGAAAACTGAAGGAATGTAATGGCATGCAACTGAATGCGAAAGAGTCTGTCGTGGAGCTTATCGTGCAACTGGCTATTCTTTAAGGCGTAGGTGCAAATAGTGCGATAATATGTTCTATAGGCACGAAAAGAAACAAGAGGCTGAATTTGTCCTGTGGTTGCAGCTGGTATGCACTGGAATGTCACACACTTTTCAGGGGGGGGGGGAATAGTTTTCTCTAAAGGAGAATGATTTTTATACACAAACCAGGAATCGAGCAAAAGCAAATTATTTTGACCAGCTACTCTCCAAAAGCAGTCCTCATTCCATAGTTCTAGTTCCCTTACGCCAATTTTTCCTCTCTTGCTTGGTTTGTTGTAGATGTTCCCTATTGCCCTTGCAGGAACACGCACACGAGGCAGATCACCGGCAACTTGTCGCAGCGTAGCAAGTAACTTTCCAGCCAATTTACCATCCAGATTAACAGTCGGCGTTATCGTATACGGAAGCGTTAAGGCACTGATGTTAGTTGATCTTAATATACATTTCTTTTGGTAATTGTAATTTCCAGAGCTACTTTCATATGCATTTTTCTTAAATCCTGCCTAGTGTGCAGTGTCTAGGAAACCTGCTTTCTCGGATTCAACAATTCAAGCAAATAATATTAGTGATTTTTATTGCGAAAAGTAAATGATAATACTTTACTTAGAGAAACACACACAACAGTCGGAAACAAAGTGCGATATGCAAAACAATCAATCTTCTTCAGTACAATAATTCCAAGATTGAGGTACATAGAATGAATGAGAAAAGTAATGAGCTTTGACGCTTCTACGTAGTTGCTAGTCTTCAGGCCGCTGTAGAACTGGGCCTCGGCCACTCGGCGGCGGCGCTTATGTCCTCTTCACATAGAGGCCGCTGCTGTCCCGTTGTCGAGCTGGAGAGGGGTCGGTCAGCGTGCAGTTGTCTGACGTCTTCTTCACAGCCATGTCTGCTCTGCCGTTCCCGACTGGCGTGCCGGCGCCTCCTCAAACTCCGATTGGCCAGAGTTGAAAACAAATTACTGAACGATGAGATGAATTTGTTTTCCGGCCGCGTCCGCAATTAGCCGTACACCGCGAAGTTGACGCTTTGTTTTAAATTTTGTTATCTTACGCCTACCAGTACTGTTGTAACGTTCGGAGTTATGCAACCATCCACTGCTTCCCTCGAAATCGCTGTAGTCCATGTCGCGCTCAAATTGATGTGTATAACGTAGTATTTCACTATTCCTGCACATTTTGTAAACTGTATCGAGCATCCTTGAAACGCGGAAACGCCAATTTTTGTAACAGGTGCGCCTTTTCCTCCACTGAATATCCGTAGTTTTTCCTGTACGCTATACGTTCATATTGCTGCGGACTTACTCTTAACTTCTTTACAATTCTTCTTTTACTATGCTGCGTATGATCTTACATGTACGGAATTATGTTTAGCACTTGCTCCTTGGATAATGATTAACATTTACTACGTTTCACTGGAGAGGATATTTGTGGCTACCTTTGCGACAAGGATGATAAAATACATGGTTCCACACCTGTTTCAGTATTACTTTAACTTCTTAAGCACGTATCGTCATTTTATTCCTCATGTAAGTCGTCCGAACAGTCGAGCGTACACACCACCACACATTAAACTGACTCGTCTTGCGAAACCGCTAATATTTCATCTGCCACTTCTTTCTCACTCTGCGAAATACGTTGGATCCCTTTCTGTCGAAAGCCGGCCGGAGTGGCCGAGCGGTTCTAGGCGCTACAGTCTGCAGCCGCGCGATCACTACGCTCGCAGGTTCGAATCCTGCCTCGGGCATGGATGTGTGTGATGTCCTTAGGTTAGTGAGGTTTAAATAGTTCTAAGTTCTAGGCGACTGATGACCTCAGAAGTTAAGTCCCATAGTGCCCAGAACCATTTTTCTGTCGAAATGTCAACTTCGGCAACTGTTGTTGTAGATATAATGCAATGTTTGCTATGTTTATCGTTGCCATTGCTCTGCTTTGCATCAACACCGCTAGCGCCCTAGCACTGTTGAGGTAGTCGTCGACTAAGCAGTTCAATTAGGCTCCACAGCCTCACGCTGTGCTCACCATTAGACACCTCCAGTCTCGCTCCCCTGTTGCCATTAGCAGCCAATATTGTTGTTGCATGGCAGATAATAAATGTGGCGTCCAATACCGTAAACATCATTGGCCTTTCGCGACCCCACTCAAGGGGTACGCGCTACTACCGCCATCTGTGTATGTGCATATCGTTATCCCATGACTTCTGTCACCTAACATTGTTGAAAAAGTGAGAACTTCGGCACCAAACTCCACTACCAGTCGAACAAGCCATGAAGAATGACTCCGCCAAATTCGGTGTTACGCCACCGCTGTCAAACTGCAACACAATATCCGACCAGTGCAGGCACTACCACATTTTACATAAAGTACAAAGCCCCGTAGAAGAACAGATATTTGGAGGACAGAGAACAATTCGGTGGTGTGTTTCCTCTGTGGACGCCCTGGGTTTGTTATACGCTGCCTCAGAGAAAGAACGCGAGTTTCCGACTACCACGCCACCAGACGTCTACCATAGCGGTCTGATTTATGCCAGTGAACTGCAGACAATTATAGTCGACTTGTGGGACAAAGCCCATTGCTGAACACTGGACGAGGTCGCTTTCCAACACACCGTAGACGTTCCCTGTCGCCCTGTAGAGGTACCATCCGCTCACCTATCCGTCCAATTCAAGAAGATTAGGCGAGGCTACCATCTGTGGAGGTGTGCTGCCACAAACGAAAATCCCCCGTGGACGATAGTCACCAAGATGTCAGGAAATGTCATAGACGTCGTCATAGACAACCAGTCTGGGTGCTAGTCGACTCTGTGGTGTCGTTCGAAGAGCGAGGTGCCAACATACGGTCGGTACCTCTCGATGGAACCGCAAGTAGACGTAGTCGCTGCCAGAAGCAACGACGAATGAGAGACGCTGCCGACAGCGTCGTCTCTCTGCGGAAATAGCAGTGCGACTATCGCATTGGACATAACTATGCATAAATATTTATTGCAGCTGTACTATCAGAAGAGAATAGTAGCTTGTTCTGTATCAAATGATACATTAATGTTAAGTGACAGTACAAATAGTCGTGGCAGTCCTGGGGACATGTATTGTAAAGTTAAGTATTTCATCTCGTTCAAGAAAAGTGATCTGATATTTTATGTGTTATAGTATCATCTCAACCGCTCCAAGAGTAAAGCTTAGAGCCCACCACTGCACCGACGAGTGTTGTTTCGAGTAGTACAACAGACTCAAGGGCTACGTTCTCTGTAATGTCGGATGCTTACACTGGCCATCTAAAGAAGACGACGTTCCGTGATATTGAAGCAATTGATGCGGTAGACGGGACTTCTTGCAGGCACCACAAGTAGGCAGAGAGAGTGGAAGATCAGAGCTTCAGATTGACGAAACTATTGCAACAAGGACGCATAATAAACATTTCTCTGGACATTGAAGACTTTATTATCCCGCCATCACCAACGAAACAAGTTCCAGTCGTCCATCGAAATGCTAAGTTAAACTTTGAAGCATTTGTTAAGGGCAAAAGGCTACTCTGGATCTACATGACAGTGACGATCTTAAGCGTTGTAGTTGATCAACGAGAACTTTCGATTTTGAAGAGTCAAAAGCAGCAGCAAGTCATTCGTAATGGTATGTATGTAGAGACAGCCCCACTACCACTAAAGACTACCCCGGGTAGGAAGCTGCTATCTAACTTCAAATAGGATCTGGCCTGACCAAGGAACAACGTCTGCGAGTCTTAGCCTTTCTGCGTCAATTTACGGATGCTTTCAAACCCAGAATGGATAAGAGACTGACCAAGTGATCGTAAAATACCGTATCGACTCTGGGGGATCATCCACCGATTACCCAACTCTTATAAAGAGTGTAGGCGGCTGAACAGCAGACAGTCTAGTAGGTAGTGCAGAAGATGCTACAAGATAACATCATTGAACTTTCAGCGAATCCTTGTTCCTCTACTGAAGTCCTTATGAAGTGAAGGAACGGCACATAGCGTTCAGCGTCGACTACCAACGACTAAGCAAAATCACAAGGGAACATGTGTACTCGTTGCCGTGCATTGATGCACTCTGGACTGCTTCAAAGGACGAAAGTATTTCTCTCAACTGCAGGCATGTAGGCAGGATACTAGCAAATTGAGGTCGACGAGCCTGATCAGAAAAATACTATCTTAATAACTCCTGACAGCCTCCACGTGGTTAAAATTATGTCGTTTTGAATATGTAACGCTCTGTCATCTTCGAATGTATGAGGACAGTCTTCTTCATCACCTTAAATGAACGACATATCTTTCTTAACTTAATGACAGTGACGTTTTTTCGAAGACATTTGGAGAACATATAAGTTGACGTACGTTCAGACTGCAGGCCACTGTCTTAATCCTACGAAGTGCCTCCTCGCTGCCGAAGAACTAAACATCTTGGGGCCTGTAGTGAATGGCGATGGAGTCCGTCCTTTACCCGAGACTGTAACAGCTTCCAAAGAGTTTCTGAGTCCTTGCTACATTCATGACATGAGAAGTTCTCTCGGAATGTGCTCATTGTACTCACTTGTCATAAAGGACTTTTGTACCAAGACACATCCCTTGCAAAAACTGCTACAGAGAAACGTCAAACTCTCCTGCAGTGAGGCTCAATGAAGATCGTTCCTCGTCCTTAAGGAGGCAATAATATCATTCCCAGTTCTAGCCATGTATGACATGTATGTTGAGACAGAAATTTACACCGGCACTAGCAGTTACAGGATAGGCGCAGTTCTAATGCAAATTCAGGAAGGTGCTGTTGGGTAATGGCTTACGCTTCCAGGGTACTTTTCAAGTCCGCGATGATGTACTCTAGAAGTGAGAACGAGTGGCTTGCAGTAGTCTGCGCCAAATCTAGCCAAATTTATTTGGCATACCATTCACCATAGTGAACAACCATAATTCCCTATACTGGCTGACTAGCCTAAATCATCTATTAGATCGACTGGCTAGATGCGCACTGGGACTACAGGAATGTGTCACAGTAGTATACGAAAGCAGATGCAAACACAAGGATTTAGAGTGCTTTCAAGGAATCCTTTGATGAGAAACAGGAGTTTTCATGAAATCGCGGTCATCACTGCATTAAATGACATTGCTGTTGACCAGAGGGAAGGTCCAGCACTGCTGAAAGCCTTAGGAGCATTTAGGGTGAAGTATCGAACGAAATAAGAATTACAGTTAATAAACGGGGCATATTAGAGGAACTATGCTCAAGTGGAGGTGGAGAAATAGTTGCTCGTCACCCTAGCTCATCTACATCAGCTATCCTGAAGTATTTTCTCGACGCTCAGACATCAGGTCACCTGGGATTCGTGATGACTCTAGACAGAATGAGGCACAGGTATCACTGGGGTCTCTACCGATCCGTTAGACATTGTGTGTGTCACTGTAAGATATGGCAATGACGGAAGCACGTGCCACAATTTTCTCTGGAGAACCTGGTACGAATTCTCTCTACAGCAGCGCCATTCTACCGAATTCAAATCGACCTCTTTGTTAGGTTCCCGAAGTTGAGAAACGGGAATCAAGGGATAACAGTATGCACTGATAACGTAATTGTTAACAAAGCTGTACAGACTGTTGAAGCTCCGAAAATTACGAAATTCCTTGTAGAAGATATCATTTTGAAGCATGATCCGATCTGATCGTGGAAAAGTTACCAGTAGAGACCAGCATTAGAAGTAATTTCGTGTTGTCGCTCAAAGGAAACTACCACCTACCGTTCATAGACAAATTATCCCACAAAACACTTTAATAGGACGTTGATGTTGAACAGAGCACGACACACCTCATATTACCAGGATCAAAGAAGCTAGGCAGCTGGGTCCCAAACGTACCCTGGACACCCAGGAGAAAGACCGATAACCTTACAGTGTCAAGCACCTATAAGTGAGATACAGTCCAGGAGGCTCAGCATGGATTTTTAAGCCTGTGGGGAAATCAGGACTGTCGGAATTCATACTAAAGTGCTTCTTTGGACCGAATCTTATTCTTTGTCTCCTGTCGGACATCACACAGGAACTAGAGGATTATGAGCCTTTATCGAAAAGAAAAAAGCGCAGATATATCGTCCATGCCCTCAGTATTAAATGCAGAGGCGGAGACGGACGATGAGAAGTTCAAGGGAACTGAATACCCAAGCGACGATCGTAAAGCTACGGTGAGAGGGGCTACTTTCAATGCCCTTCATAGTGACAAGAGTGTAACGACACGATCAGAATGCGAAGATCCGCCAGCTCCGACGACCATTTGTAAGATCTAGACCCAAGCTGCTGTAGTCGTCTCCAATGAGACGTTTTGAAATAGGTCGCTATTCCTCCGGGAGAGGGAGAAATGGTGCGAGCTGTGGTGCATGCAGTGTGGCTTAATGGTTAGCGTTGCTGCCTCGCGTGCCGCGGGTCACCTCTTCAAAGCTGACCACCTGCATTTATTTGTTACTTAGTATTTATCACTTCCAGAAGGTGCTTTAAATATTTCATGTTCGCGTATGCTGGAATATTCTGTTTGTGTAAATAGCTGCACTTTCCATCTAGGAGATCAGTTTTCTGTGGTTGTATGTTGGTGTTCGTAGTAAAAGTGCTTTCACTACTAAGTGTCTTATTTCATTGACGAGCCTGCTTTTGGATGTGGACTCGAGTGTGGTTACGCCGTAACAACATCCTACAATTCCTTGCCATTTTCGATATATTTCATCTTCATGATACTTTATTCTCTGAAAATTAGCTTATACATTTGGAAATGGATATATGTAAAAATACTTCATTTGGATTCGCGCCTGTGGGTCTGTGTAATCATCCCGAGAGCGACGCCGAAGTACTCAGCCATCTCTAATAAGAGATCTTCCAGAAAAAAAGTAATGTTTACTATTAACATTCCGAGCACGGTAGTTCTTACAGGTCATAATATCCCCTCCTACACAATTATCGTGTAATGAACATTACGGTAAAATTAGTGAAACATTAGAGCTTATTCGGAAACCTACAGTTGTCCTTCGTGCGCAACGTTGAGGAGGCAAAGTGATACTGATAAACTCTGTGCACCCAGCGCCGGCCGTAGTGGCCGTGCGGTTCTGGGCGCTACAGTCTGGAGCCGAGCGACCGCTACGATCGCAGGTTCGAATCCTGCCTCGGGCATGGATGTGTGTGATGTCCTTAGGTTAGTTAGGTTTAATTAGTTCTAAGTTCTAGGCGACTGATGACCTCAGACGTTAAGTCGCATAGTGGTCAGAGCCATTTGAACCATTTTTTTGTGCACCCAGCACATTTATTAGCTGTAAATGTAGAAAAAAATTATATTGTTGATATTTGCAGTTATTCTTCCTCAGATGCTGTCTCAATGCTGTTTATCTTGCAAATAAGAATATTTGTTACTTATCTCCTTCATCTTGTCACGCTGTGATTTTGTCGAGCACATAACGCACGTGGCGAAGCCACAGAGTCTGTCCAGGCTAGTCTCCACCACAAAGGAAAAGAGAGGAATGAAATTAATCCTTTAATTCTGATCATAGATTCGAACTCCAAATAAAATTCTGAGGAAACTGCTACCAAATAGAGACCGGTCGGTCAATTAATTGACAAGTCGTCGATCTTAATTACTCAGTTTATACTGCTAAACTGATTTTAACAGATCCGCAGACACTACATAGAGGACCATCGGTTGGAGGGGCAGGATAATTTTGTATTTCCAGGTTTATTTAACATTTAAAACGCTTAAGATGGAGAAATGTAGCTTGGTTCCCTGGCTGTTGTTTCGAGTCGTCGTTGAAGCCACACGGTGGCAAAGACGTACAAAGCCTCCCGCGCTCTCTCTAGCGACTGGTCTTTATAATGAAGACATTATTGTTTGCGTGAACTGTTGATCTTTTGAATTCACCTATAGCAAAGCAGTCGCTCGTCTAGCGGCTGCTTTGTTTTGAATGATACGTTATGAAATTTGTGACAAGGCTACATCTCACTTGCGTCTCCATTTCTTCACAAATGATTTGCCAGAGACGATACCGACTTTCATTGATCTGTAGCTTTCCTACTGTTGCTTTAATCAGTTCTTTACTAGGCGACGAAACATCTGATGTAAGAAATGAAGTCCGACGACTGGGACAGATCAGGATGTGAGTGATCTGCTAGGGAACAATAGTAGTTCGTACAATTAATCAACACTCTCAATAGGAGAGATGACAGAGATCTCAGTCATAGCTACAGCTATTCTCCCAACCAACACACACAGTACAAAGCTAATTTCTGTTACTGATTTTAACCAAACATGTTACACCTAAATGTTTGGCGGGTGTTCAGCGATATCCAGCCAAAATGGGTTAAATAAACCCTCGGTTAACCTAATATCACATCAAATGTAGTGAACAGAAAGTTCGTGACATGTAATTGAAAACTTCTCAAAACGTTCGATTCCTGAAGTACAAAGAGGCATGTATAAAATACAGGTGACATAAAAGTGCTCAGTCCACAAATGCTTCTATGAAACTCTATGAATCTTAAAACCGATACTCCTAGATAAACAAAAAATTACTTCTTTTTATATTTTTGTAGACCAGTGTAAATACTTAAAACAATTACATGAAAGATTTTGGGGTAAAAACAATAATAATAATAATAACTGAGTTGCAAAGGACTAGTAATACTTAATCTTATCTACAGAACAATTAGCATTCAAAAATCCCTTTTCATGAGTAGAATTTGGTGGAATATTGCTGATAGACGGTATTTTCATCCACACTGACAAATCAGTGAAGTGATAAGACACATTAAAAAACGGGCGAATCATCGTGGACGACAAATTTATCAACAACTTCGATTCGTTACTCGAGACACTTGCGACGTGTCTCAGATTCATAGAGAAACTACGTTGTTGTGTGTTCCGTACGTTTAATTTTTATTTCTGCATAAATGTGTACTGGTATACAATGAAAATTAATGCATTGTTTACAATGAAGAATTGAGAATAGTGTAGGAACTCATCCTCTCACACACAAATCTGGACTTCTTCGCCTCCTCAGAGCCCTTATGGACATCAGTCTATTCTCGTAGAATGAACTGTCACTGACACGGGTCTGGATTAAATATTCTCCGAAGAAGAGTTTTTCCCCTTAGGAATGTCTTAAACGAGCCGCGTACCACACGAAATTTGTTTCCGTAAAATCCTGACGTCACCGTCCAATATCACGCTAACAATATACTCGGTTTAAATTTAATATCGCAGTGACAAAATGTGCAGTCGTGGCTCGGGATGGAGAGAGAGAGAGAGAGAGAGAGAGAGAGAGAGAAAGAGAGAGAGAGAAAGAGAGAGAGAGAGAGAGAGAGAAGGGTGGGGGGAATGAGAGGGGGAAGCAGGGGAAGCGAACATCTGTTTCAGATTTAATGAAATTTCTGTTGTGAGGATACGAATAACGGCATACATCAAAGTGAATTCGTCAGGCATTCCATCAAGTGCGTATAAGCTAGAAATTGGTGCCGGTAAACGAAACATTACTTCAGAGTCCGCCGATTTTGATTTGAGTCCTTGTTTTATCTTATTTACAAAGGTGACGCGTAAAATTAATGCGACGTGAGCTTGCAACGGAAAACACGGTACAATGATGCCATGAGACTGTTGTGTTATAAGTTGCTGGTCGCACGTTTGCAATTTAGTGACGGATTCGTTTCTGCTAAAGGCAACGCCTTATTCACGTTTGGAAAACCGACATTGTAAAAATTATACTTAAAGATGTCCGATTCATACAGTGCCATACATGCGAAAATAAATGCAAACACAGTAACGTTAATTGTCGTCTTCATCCAGACACCCATGTCTTATCTTTCTAAGGATGTACGACGGTCCATTTCTTATCTCGACCATTCCTTGAATTGTAAAAACAATAAGCTAATAATCAGTTTACTACCTTCGCCTCGTAGTCTGATAATTGAGGAACTCTTGTGAGTCAACCTAGCTCACTTTTCATCTGGACATGTAAAAGTCTCTTAGAATCCTCATATGGTACCCTCCTTTATAGCTTCTTCGTAACTATCTTGGGAAGAAATTTAATCAAGCGAGATATTGTTGTGGTCTTCAGTGTGAAGACTGGTCTGATGCAGCTCTCCATCCTACTCTATCCAGTCCAAGCTTCTTCGTCTCTGAATAACTACTGCAGCCGGTATCCATTTGACCTGCTTACTGTCCTCATCTCTTGGTCTCCTTCCATACTTTTTACCCTTCACACTTCCCTCCAATACTGAACTTACTATTCCTTGATGTCTCAGAAGGTGTCCTATCAACTCATCCATTCTTGTAGTCAATTTGTGCCACAAGCTTTTTTTTTTCTACCCTCTTCTATTCAGTGAGAACCTATTTATTATTTACGGCACGCGATCACCCATCTGATCTTCAACATTCTTCTGTAAAGCCACATTTCAAATGCTGCTATTCTTTTCTTGCCGGAAATGTTTATTGTCCACGTTTCACTACCATACGAGGCACACTTCTGTCAAATACCTTCACAAATGACTTCCTAACACGTACATCTATATTCTTCTTTCTTCAGAAGCGCTTTTCTTCCTATTGCCAGTCTACATTTCATGTCCCCTCTACTTCGTCCATCATCATTTATTTTGCTATCCAAGCAATAAAACTCAGTTACTAATTTTAGGGTCTCATTGCCTAGCCTAATTGCCACGCGCATCACCTAATTTAATTTCACTACGTTCCATTACCTTTGTTTCACTTTTTTGATGATCATCGTATATCCTCCTTAAGACACTGTCCATTCCGTTCAACTGCACTTCCAAGTACTTTGCTGTCTTTGACAGAATTACAATGTCATAAGAAAACTTCCAAGTTTTTATTTCTTCTCCCACAACTTCAATTCCTTCTTCAAATGTTTCTTTTGCTTTCTTTACCGCTTTCTCAATGTACAGATTGCGTAACATTGACTGTAGGCTACAACCTGTCTCACTCCCTTGTCAGCCACTACTTCCCTGTCATGCTCCTCGATTCGTATAACTGGCATCTGATTTCCGTACAGGCTGTAAATAGCCTTTCACTCCTTGTATTGTACCCCAGCTACCTTCAGACATTCGAATGTGTTTCAGTCAACATCATTAAAAACTTAGCCTAAAAAAGCTATGAAGGTAGATTTGCCTTTCATTAACCTATGTTCTAAGATAAGTAGTAGAGTCAATATTGCCTCGCGTGTTCCAACGTTTCTCCGGAGTCCAAAGTGAACTCGCGTGTTCCAACGTTTCTCCGGAGCCCAAAGTGAACATCCCGGGGGTCGGCTTCTACCAAATTTTCCATTCTCCTGTAAAGAATTCGTGTCAGTATTTCGCAACCATGACATACTTAATTGATAGTTCCGTAATATTCACACCAGTAAGTACCTGCTTTCTTTAGAATTGGAATTATTACATTCTTCTTGAAGTCTGAAGTCATTTCACCTGTTTCATACATGTTGCGCACCAGGTGGAATAGATCTGTCCTGGCTGGCTTTCCCAACGATATCAGCAGTTCTGAGAGAATGCCGTCTACTCCCAGGAACTTGTTTGGACTTAGGTCTTTCAGTGCTCTTTCAAATTCTTCTCGCAGTATCATATCTCTCCCCCCCCCCCCCCCCCCCCCATCTCATTTTCATCTACGTTTTCTTGAGTTTCTGTAACACTGCCCTCAAGTATAAGTCCCTTATAAAGACGCTCTATATACTACTTCCAACTTTCAGCTTTTCTTTCTTTACTTAGTACTGGTTTTACATCTGAATTCTTTATATTCATAAAGCTGCTTCTCTTTTCTCCGTAGACTACTTCAGTTTTGTTGTAGGCAGTAGCTATTTTTTCCCTCGTTAGATATGCTTCCATATTCCTTACATTTATCTTCTAACCATTTCTATTCAGCGATTTTGCCTTTCCTGTCAGTCTCATTTTTGATACGTTTGTATTCCCTTTTGCCTGCATCATTTGCTGCGTTTTTACATTTTCTCCTTTCAGCAACTAAATTAAATATCTTCAGTGACACCCAAGAATTTCTACTAGGCCTTGTCTTTTACCTATGTAATCCTCTGCTGCCTTCACTGTTACATCCCTCAAAGGTATCCATTCGTCTTCAACGGCATTCCTTTCCTCTGTTTCAGTGAATCGTTGCCTAACGCTCGCTTGAAACTCTCAACAACGTCTGGTTCTTTCAGCTTATCCAGGTCCCATCTTAATTTCCTACCATTTTGCGATTTCTTCAGTTTTAATCTATAGTTCATTAACAATAGATTGTGGTCAGAGTCCACATCTACCACTGCAAATGGTTTACAGTTCAAAATGTAGTTTCAAAATCGCTTCATTACCATTAAGTAGTCAATATGAAACCTTATAGTGTTCCTAGGTCTAGCACATCCCCCCCCCTTCTTTTATGATGCTTAAACCAAGTGTTAACGATGATTAAATTACACTCTCTGCAAACTTCTACCGGGCGGCTTCCTGTTTAATTTCTTTCCCGCAGTCCGTATTCTCAGACTGTTTTTCGTTCCCTTCCTATTACCAAATTCCAGCTACCCAGCACAATTAAATTTTCCTCTTCCTTCGCTGTCCGAATAATTCTTTTATCTCATCATATACTCCATCAATCCATTCACCGCCTCCGGTGCTAGTTGGTATATAACCTGGTACTATTGTGGCTGGTGTTGGTTTCATTCGTATCTTGCCTTCGATAAAGCGTTCACGCTTCTACTACCACCGAACGTCACTAATTCCCTCAACATCTAACTTTGGCCTATCCATTTCCCTTTTTACACAGGATGTTCTGAAATTCGCATTACAAACTTCCAGGACTTGAAGTGGGGAGTGAGTACATAATGTTTCAAATAGGAACCCACGTTCGGAAAAATTATCCAGCGACACTACAAAGCGCTAAAGTTGTAGGCGCCGGCTTCTGTAAATGTCTGTACATACAGGGTGATTCCGTGTTGATTTTACAGACTTTCAGGAATAATGGAGAAGGATAAATCTATCAATTTGAGGTAAGAGTCCCTGTACCGGAAATGAGCAAGCCGAAAGTTACAAGCGAAAACTTTTCTGGTAACTCTGACAGAGGAATACGTGTACCAGTACTGTTGTTGATAAGATTCTAGGGTAGGCAACTTTCAGAGGCAGTAGTGTGTACCAGAACAAGGAAGTACTGTCCGGTAATCATGAGCTGTAAAATGCATACCTGAGTAGCTATGAACGTTTGTTCGTCTTCGCTACTGTGAAACACATCTTCGCTGTTGAATAAGTGGTCATAGCTCTTAAGGCATGCATTTTAGAGTCCATGTTCACCGGAAAGAAAATTTTAGTAACAACAATATCGGTGCACGTATTCCACTGTCAGAAGTATCAGAACGGTCTTCGCTTATAACTTTTGACTCATTCGTTTCCGATACACAGAAGCTTACCCCAGATTGATCCGTCTCCAACGTTCTTGGAAGTTCGTAACATCATCACGGAATCACTCTGTATATACATACATTTAGAGGCGCTGGCGTCTATAACATTGACACCCTATAGCATCGTTGGATGACATTTCCGGACAAGGGTTCCTGACCAAAATATTACGTACTCACTCCCCTCTACAAGTACTAGAAGTTCTGAGCACCTTGTAGTTTCAGACCTACCTACCTGATCAGGGGATCTAACATTCCACGCCTCGATCCGTAGAATGATAGTTTTGTTTATCCTGATTGCGACATCATCCTCAGTAGTCCCCGCCCTGAGATTCGAATGGGGGCTATTTTACCTCCGGAATATTTTACTCAAAATCATACAGTAAAACAGCATGTCCTCGGGAAAAGTAACAGCTTGCATCCATTGGCAGTACTAGCACAGTAAGGATATGTTGGTTGATGTTACAAGACCAGATTAGTCAATTATCCAGACTGTTTTTCCTGCGACTACTGATGAGGCTATTGCTCCGGTTCAGGAACCTCGCGTTTGTCCGCCCTTTCCACAGATACCTCCCCGTTGTGGTTGCACCTACGGTGCGAGTGTCTGTATCTTTGGGGCACGCAAGCCATCCCACCTTGACATTGTCAGTAGTTTATGGGGCAGCAAGCGAAATAGTATGGTAGTAAGAACATGGCTCTTCTGTTACATAAGACTGCCTTTGTAGTATCGGTTGATCAATTGGATTGATACTGTTCTGATGTATTTGATTAAGTCTCTCTACTCCGAACTTAGATACGATGACGAACCAGTATACATAGCGTGTTTGAGTACCACCTAGTGGCGTTGCGGTCCCGTCACGCGACAAGGGGAGTGCATAAGCGCAGCAGAAGTAAATGAGTAAACATTCTAGCGACGATAATGGTCGCAAATGGGGAAATCCACTGACATAGGTGACTTTGACAAAGAGCCGAGTCTTACGTACCGATACCTGGGAACGAACATGTCGGAAAATGCGAAGCTTCTGGTCAGTTCGCATGCTTCTGTTGTGAGCATCTATGGAAAGTGGTTGCAAGATGGTGAAATCACGGGTAGGCGACAAGGTGTTGTATGTGCATGACTAATCACAGAACATGTAGATCGCAGGCTTGGCCGCACTGTAAAGTAGAACAGGTGGGGCTATGTACCAGATCCGGCGCCAGAGTATCGGTACAGTGTTGGTGCAGGTAGAAGCGTTGTTGATCATGGGGCTCCGCAGCAGACGATCCCTACGTTGTAACGCTAACGCTCAGTCATTTATAATTTTCAAATGTTTGTAGATAATCTTTTGCCTGTGATTTGTGAATAGTTTGTTACTATTTAGGTTTAATTCGGTGGAACGCAATGGCAAACCACCTCCGCTACGACCTTGCCTAGTCGTCGGTGCGGGTCTCCCGCATTGTCCCCTACGCTCCACGGAGTATGGGACCTCATCGCCATCAGGTTTAATTCTGATTTTTGTACCAAGTATGAGCCATATATACACATTTAAAGTAGTCTGTCAAAATATTATATGGTTTACTGGTCCAGTATTAGGGTGGACAGAACGAAAACAGTAGGATCGTAAAAGCGTGGGGAAAGACCCTTTGTGTTAAGGAGGCAACAGTACGCCAGTGGAAAAGATGGAAGGTGCGAAGTCAGTCATCAAATTGTGCACATCGCGGATTGGCTATGAGGGAAACATCCGTGCATTTGGAAGGAACTATTGTCTCCAGTGTTTGTTGGCTCCGCTGGATAAGGTGTGGGATGTTCAAATAGAGCTGTGCGGCAGCTGTTAATGAGAAGAGCCATGTGTGAGCCTTGCAAACACTGAGGCTAAAACCACGTAATATTTGATGACGCCAATACAAGGCTTCGAATCATCGCCTCCAGGCACAGAACTGTTTTCTTTATCAAGGTAAACCAAATGGGCCAGTATTGCTCCTTCTTTTAACAGTACAGTTAAATTTACGTGGCCGGCCGGGGTGGCCGAGCGATTCTAGGCGCACAGTCTGGAACCGCGCGACCGCTACGGTCGCAGGCTCCAATCCTGCCTCGGGCATGGATGTGTGAGATGTCCTTAGGTTAGTTAGGTTTAAGTAGTTCTAAGTTCTAGAGGACTGATAACCTCAGAAGTTAAGTCCCATAGTGCTCAGAGCCATTTGAACCATTTTACTGCTTCACGCTAAAACGGCTGGAGAGATTTGGATGAAAATTGGAATCGAGACACTTCCTACCCTGAATTAATACATAAGCTACCTTATATGTACCTAACCATCAAAGGGGTAGGAGTGAAATAGCTGTGTAGCCTGCTACGCGCGAATACCCATACTTCATTCATCCAACATACGAGAATGAGTGCACTTTATGAATTGCAACGAAGTTTTCACTTTTGCTTACCAAGAGCGTTTTTAAATTGTGGTGTTAATTTTAGATACAGCAAATTAATAGTTTCTAATTAGCAAATTTCAAGCGTGTACTTACCTCAGCGTCACTGCAAGCATTTCAGTAGGAGATATGCAGTTTCGCATATTGGTGTCTTCATGTTGCAAATGAGTTTGTAGAATTGACAGTAATTTGCCAAACATTCTTCTTGACATCCTGTAAAAATTAAAATGCTTTGTGTCGTCCTGTCGTTGTTTTCATGTAGCGTACTGAAGGCATCAAATTTAAATCGATCGTGCAGCACAGGATGCACCCAATACTTCCTACGATCAAGCTGTTTCTTTTTGTAAAAATAATATAGTGTAACGAGAGTGCAAAGGTCGCTGTTATCCATCCTACTGTTCCGCTGCACACAACTCGACTGCAGTATTTCCGGCGCCGTCTCCGTGGACAAGGGCGTCCGGTTTTCTACCGGCCGGCAGAAACGCCGGTCCGGCGAATATTCTCGTCGTGGACCAGGGGCCTCGGGGAGAGTGCTGTACCAGGAAGACAGTGTAGCTAAGAACACATGGCAGGTACTTCAATCTGGTAACTGATATTAGACTTTCATGAAAGAATGTGCATTAGAACCTTCAATTGGCAGCTACCCGCACTTTCTACTGTTTTTGTTGTTATCAGACATGAGGTTTCGGTTTGTGCAGCGTTTGTAAATTTTACGAGTTATACGTACTGAAGTGCTATTAATACACACGCATAAAAAATAAGTTTTGCATCACCCCGGTTCCCAGAACTCCAGATGATAGACGTTGACTGTGGATATTGTATCATAGACACAGTCCCGTTGACTGTTCAGAGATGTCACTAAACCCGCCCAAAGATGTAAACAACCATGCATTGTTGTTGTTGTGGTCTTCAGTCCTGAGATTGGTTTGATGCAGCTCTCCATGCTACCCTATCCTGTGCAAGTTTCTTCATCTCCCAGTACCTACTGCAACCAACATCCTTCTGAATGTGCTTAGTGTATTCATCTCTTGTTCCCCTCTACGACTTTTACCTTCCACGCTGCCCTCCAATGCTAAATTTGTGATCCTTTGGTGCCTCAGAACATGTCCTACCAACCGGTCCCTTCTTCTCGTCAAGTTGTGCCACAAACTCCTCTTCTCCCCAATTCTATTCAATACCTCATTAAATATGTGATCTACCCATCTAATCTTCAGCATTCTTCTGTAGCACCACATTTTGAAAGCTTCTATTCTCTTCTTGTCTAAACTATTTAATGTCCACGTTTCACTTCCATACGTGGGTACACTCCATACGAATACTTTCAGAAACGACTTCCTGACACTTAAATCTATACTCGATGTTAACAAATTTCTCTTCTTCAGAAACGCCTTCCTTCCAATTGCCAGTCTACATTTTATATCCTCTCTACTTAGACCATCATCAGTTATTTTGCTCCCCAAATAGCAAAACTCCTTTACTATTTTAAGTGTCCCATTTCCTAATCTAATTCCCTCAGCATCACCCGACTTAATTCGACTACATTCCATTATTCTCGTTTTGCTTTTGTTGATGTTCATCTTATATCCTCCCTTCAAGACACCATCCATTCCGTTCAACTGCTCTTCCAAGTCCTTTGCTGTCTCTGACAGAATTACAATGCCATCGGCGAACCTCAAAGTTTTTATTTCTTCTCCATGGATTTTAATTCCTACTCCGAATTTTTCTTTTGTTTCCTTCACTTCTTGCTCAATATACAGATTGAATAACATTGGGGAGAGGCTACAACCCTGTCTCACTCCCTTCCCAACCACTGCTTCCCTTTCATGCCCCTCGACTCTTATAACTGCCTTCTGGTTTCTGTACAATTTGTAAATAGCCTTTCGCTCCCTGTATTTTACCCCTGCCACCTTTAGAATTTGAAAGAGAGTATTCCAGTCAACATTGTCAAATGCTTTCTCCAAGTTTACAAATGCTAGAAACGTAGGTTTGCCTTTCCTTAATCTTTCTTCTAAGATAAGTCGTAAGATCAGTATTGCCTCACGTGTTCCAATATTTCTACGGAATCCAAACTGATCTTTCCCGATGTCGGCTTCTACCAGTTTTTCCATTCGTCTGTAAAGAATTCGTGTTAGTGATTTGCAGCTGTGGCTTATTAAACTGATAGTTCGGTAATTTTCACATTTGTCAACACCTGCTTTCTTTGGGATTGGAATTACTATATTCTTCTTGAAGTCTGAGGGTATTTCGCCTGTCTCATACATCTTGCTCACCAGATGGTAGAGATTCGTCAGGACTGGCTCTCCCAAGGCCGTCAGTAGTTGTAACGGAATGTTGTCTACTCCCGGGGTCTTGTTTCGGCTCAGGTCTTTCAGTGCTCTGTCATTCTTCACGCAGTATCGTATCTCCAATTTCATCTTCATCTACATTCTCTTCCATTTCCATAATATTGTCCTCAAGTACATCGTCCTTGTATAGACCCTCTATATAGTCCTTCCATCTTTCTGCTTTCCCTTCTTTGCTTAGAACTGGGTTTCCATCAAAGCTCTTGATATTCATGCAAGTGGTTCTCC